>NW_026731899.1:0-65000 GCF_028476545.2 Physella acuta | reverse complement strand
TTCAATTTCTTTTTTTCATTAAACTTATTGAAAATTATCCCTAAACACTAACGAAACTTTACCCTCCTATATAAAAAAAATGTACACCTTTGCAAATAACACGATTTAAACGTATCTTTTATTTCAGTTCTTTCATCGAGACATTTAAACAGAACCGGATCACATTCTTCTGTCTCCGGGAGCACAGAAGTTGAAAGAGACAGTCACCCCTACAACACCATTGATCCAACATTATCTCCTGTCGGTGCGCATGCCAACAAAATGACCCAACCTTTCGCGAGCCTCGCCCCACCAAATGAAGACAGCGAGCCCTCACAGGAAGAACATGTCTACAACAACTCCCTAAGTGCTGAACCAAATGTGAATCAAGAAACACCTATACACATCACTGGCAGTTTAAAATCGCTGATACCGAAATTCGATCGAGAAAATGAAATGCCACGAACCGCATTTTCAAAGCCAAAGCCACTATTGCCAAAATTTAAAACATTTAACTCCTCAGATAAAAAACTGAATTATTTTCACTCCTTCAACTTACAACACATAAAAAATGCAAAAACTTCCCTTCAATCGATCGAAAAGTCTAACAATTTCCTTGGAGTTAAAAAGATAAATCTAAAACCAAAAACTGCAGCAAGCAGCGATTGTCAAACACTCCGCGTTGAACCTGAATCAGAAATTGCAACTGATCAACAAAACGACACCGTACGTTACAATTGTTCTAATATCAATACAAAACCAAGCGATGATCTTAAAAAAGAAAAAGATGAAACAGACAACAATCCTTATGACAAGCTTGATCATTGTTCCGATGATTACGAATACTCTTTTACATCAAGTATTCCAAGCAGCACTGGTTTCACCATACACGACACCGAATCCCCAACCTACGCTGTACCCAGCGACGTAGGTATAACCGGTTCAAATAACTGTATGAGCTACGTGAACTCGGACAAAATGGCACCAGAGGAACCAATGACAGCTAGTGGTGGCGATAAACCGGATTACTCGGTCCCAAGAAATGTTATTGATCCAGTGTTGAATGAAAGCAAAGGCTTGACATCAGAGAAGAAATGCAAGGACACGAGCAGTTATATTTCTTTTGATTGAGCCACGACGTAGACATTTTTATATGTAAAAAAACAAAGAAAGAAAAAAGAAAGAAAAAACTATTTCAGTGCTCATCGTTTGTAAAATATGTATCCAGCCTTGTATCAAACATTAATATTGTACATTATTTGAAATTATTCAAAATGAAATAAAACAAGAAATACATTTCTTTTTTTTAAAATATTTATTGTAAAAAAACAACGTGTAAGTTTTATTTTTGAAACTTTCAATATTGCATTTTATTTTCTGGTACTATTTTTAGTTTTAAGAAAAGCATGCACAAATAAATAGTTTGTTATCGTTTAAGCTACATTGTTCTAAATACATGTTTCTTATATTGATAACTTATGATTTAACAACACTTGAAATAAAATAACACAGACCTATAGTTTTGTTTCTGGTGTGTAAAGTGATAGTGGCTGGGCACATCTTGGGTCTTACCTTGCCAGCACCGAACTGACGTAAAGTATTGAAAACTACTTTGCTTTTCCATCAACTATTATATAAATTGTATTGCAATGTTTATATGATACAGCATGTACAGGCAACAAACACAACTTATAGTTGTAAAAGAATGTTGGGATGAAAGGGCTCCAAAGTCTTATAGAATATTTTACAATTGTTACTGGGAACTAAATTAAGAATTAAGAGCTCATGTGTCTGACACCCCCCCCCCCCCCCACTCCTCCGCTCCTCTGTCAAATACAACTGTTGGGTAGGGACAATTTGAATAACTCAACAAAAAACAATAGTTGATTTAAAATATATTTTTTTAATATAAAAAAAAAATTGTATCTCAAACAATTTTTATACCAACAAATGTATTTTATGGTGTAAACACAACAGCTTTTTTGCATTTCTCTTAAGTGTTTGAAAATTGAAATTTAAACAAGGTAGTAATTATCAATTTTAAAAGCAACTTATCAATAAATTTAAAAAAAGAAATATATTTTATAATTTCAAACTTTATGTCGCTCTATTGCAAACATGTTGATTCAAATAAACATTTTTAATCGACTTAATTACTTATTTTATTATATTTATATTTATTATACATTTATTATATTTATATAATACAGCATACACCTTGACAAAGAAAGTAATTTTTTTAAGAATAACACGTTGTTTATGTTGCTATTCTACAGAACAATTTTCTGCATACAAATTATTCATGGCATTATCTTATCTACTTAACATTCTTGAAGGTATTTACATGTATTATTTTAATTTTATTAGACAGCTGACAGTATGCATGTGTTGTTTGTTCAGTAACATCAACTCTAGTGGTATAGTTTGGATGCTTATCCTGCTAAAATATATCTGCCTCCTTACAGCTACTTAAGATCTGTCTAAAAAATGTGTATTCAAGTGTCTATCCTTGAGATGTTTCTATCTGAGAGCTCTATCTTGCAATCTTATCCAATCCAAATTAAGCATCTCGTTTTAGACGAGTTTTTGTTTATAGTGAATGTTTGTTAACCTTGTCCACTTTTGTGTGCTAGTGTTGCTAGAAAAATGTATTACTAATGCTATTAAACAAGATTACTGTCTTTGTGTTCGTCTGATCCAGAGGCGTAGCTAGGGGGAGGGCGGATGGGGCGGGCGCTGACCTTAAGGTGGCGCCAAATTGGGATGGAAAATAAAATAGCAAGCTTATTCGGAGCTACAGTACAACCGAATTTAAGAAAATAGAAAGCTGCTTGGTTCTACTTGTGGCTTTCTAATTTGCTGGTGTAATACAGGAAAAAACTATCAACTGGGACTGATGTGTGATTTTGGGGGTCCTTTTTCACTAACATGAATAAATATATACATATTGGGGGAAGCAAAATCAATATTTTGCCCCGGGCGGCGAAATGGGTTGCTACGCTTGTGGTCTGATTAACCCTATCGGATGTAGTCGGAGGAATGTGAAAACAAGGCGCTTTTAACACCAATTGTCATGTCTGTTGTGGATTCGGACCCGTCCCTTTGAAATGGTCAGAAGAAGGTGACGACGTGTTGAGCTTTCCAACAATGGGCGTCTCTTTTGTGGAGTCGGACCCGTCCCATTGGAAATATCCAGAAGAAGGTGACGACGTGGTGACCTTGTCACCAATGAGCATGTTTTTTGTGGAGTCGGATCCGTCCCATTGGAAATATCCAGAAGAAGGTGACGACTTGGTGACCTTGTCACCCATGAGCGTGTCTTTAGGGTCATCTGATCCGTCCCATTTGAAATATCCAGAAGAAGGTAATAATGTGGTGACCTTGTCACCAATGAATGTGTCTTTAGGGGCATCTGATCCGTCCCATTGGAAATAGTCGGTGGCTGGTGTAGGTAGGCGGCACACTTCACCAATCGATGTGTCTTTTAAACCGTTTGATCCATTGAACTGGTAATGTTCAGGAGCATTGGAACTCAAGACACCCTCTACTTCAGTACGCATATATTTTTGGCGGATCTCTTTATCAAACTGACCAGAGGAGAGAGAAATCACGATGTTGTCTTCTTGAGCGCCCGCTTTACCCAATCGTACCTTGCTGGTACAAATAGCCCTCAGGAAATCCTCATTTTCCAAAGGCATGTCTTTAGTATTTTCTGTTCCATCGATTTGGAAATAATCAGCATCATGTTAAATAGTTATTATGTTGTAAAGGTATCAAGTAGTCTTCGTGCTCAGTTTGAACGTTGATATCATGGTCACCTTTATTTTTCTGATTAAAATGATCAGTAATGGGCTGGTAATGGTGGTCGTCTTTTAGTACTTCGCAGACTGTCGTGTCGTAAATGCTAAAGTCTGTATCGTTTTCTTCACTTTTTACAACCAGTTGAAAAGTTTTTGTTTTCTTACAACTGTTCGAGTTTGTTTGTGACAGATCCAACTCGTTTGTGTTGTTAAGGTTATCTGTGTGAAGGAGCGAATCTGAACAACGATCAAATTTCCTCTTTTGCAATTGCGGTATGCGATATTCAGATTCCGCATTCTCTGAAGCTTTGTCTTCATTGTTTATTTCTTCAGTTAAATTTTTCCTAAGTGGGGAAAATTCCGGACTGGTGTATAGCTGATCTTGTGGCCG
This sequence comes from Physella acuta, assembly GCF_028476545.2. Taxonomy (NCBI): domain Eukaryota; kingdom Metazoa; phylum Mollusca; class Gastropoda; family Physidae; genus Physella; species Physella acuta. The sequence goes on along the minus strand of NW_026731899.1, from coordinate 60,830 downwards.
CGGGGGTAAAGGAGGGGAGGACACCTTATAATCCTCCTTGTCTTGCCGTCCCAGGAAATCTTCATCAACCATCTTGGGATTATCTTGGTTACTTTCTGATCGAGTATTTATATCATCTAGTGTGTCCTCTATTGTGTGGTACTTTTCTTCATCTGTTCGGTGGGATTTTTTTTTAAAAAGAGAAATATATGAATTGTAAAACAACACTGCATGAAATTCTCTATACAATTGTATGCATCTATGTACATGTAATAATATAGTTGTATTTATTGCATATATTAGTCGACATTTTTTATTGTTATTAAAGTTTCGTTTTTAATAAAAAGTTTCAAAAATATATTTGTCTCCTGTCTGAAATTTTAAATTTAAGAGACATTTTAGTTAAAGATTGAAATTTTACAGTTGTTACTAGCTATAATAAATCTTTTAGTTGAATTTTTTACATTTTTTAACATGACTGATGACTATCAATTCTTATGAGGAGTCTTTTGAAAATCAAATATATTTTCGTTTTCAAACACTTAACTAAGTTTTAACATACGAAGTGATACCTACATTATTCTTCGAGATTTTTAGGATTAGGATTCCTGAAAAACAAATTTAATTATTTAGTTATTATTGAATGTTATAACCTATTCTAATTAATTAGGCGAGATTATTACAACATTTGTTTTATAAATTATAAAAATAACAGCAAATAGGTCAACTCACGTTTTGCACAGAAATTCTTTCTTTTGTCTCACTGAAAAATATAATCACAACAGCTAAAATCGTATGTGCCTGACCATTGTCAAAAATTGTCTCAATATTTTGAAAACATATATAATATTTCAACATTTATATATACACAAACAATTATAATTAACTTAAATAAATTGGTTATGGTTTTCATGTTTATAAATAAAATATTAAACACATATTTTGCGTTTCACCATGAAAGATAGCATGTGTTTTAATACGTTTTAGTTTAATTGGAATACCCCACCTTTACGTATGTAGCGAACTGCCAGAAATACCGTCACAGACACAGTAAACACCAACACTGAAGGAATAACGCCAGCGAGCAGATGTACCATGTCAATTGATTTGTGTGATGCTGTACGTGATTTAATCCCGGGTGGTCCTGGGTGCGAAAGACAACATGAAAAATGTATTACCATACAATAGCGTTATTAATTATAAATTGGTATTATATTTTAAGAATTTATAAATTATGTAAACATCTTTAAATAAAATCATAATGTCCCCTAATTCTTTTTTCTTTTTAAATAGTCGTTATATTGTTACATATAAAATTACACTATTTATATTACCTTACAAAAGGGTTAATTATAAATCGGCATTATATTTTAATAAATTTTAAATTATGCAAACATCTTTAAATAAAATCATAATGTTCCCTAATAAAATAGGTTATTATTTTTTTTCTTTTTAAACAGCCGTTATATTGTTACAAATAAAAATAAACTATTTATATTAGTTAATTCTAAATAAAATCAGCATCAAAGTTACTATCTCATCGTAGTTTTTCTAACAATGTAACCAATGTAAATGATCATGTGAGTGCTAAAACTATTATCTGTATACCCTTTGATGCTTGATTTTTACTTTACTAGTGGTACTTTTCTGTTAACTTTTTAAATTAATTACTGTGCTATTCTTTTTTAAAAATTACAAATTAAAACCACCGTTTATTGCTTCAGTTTTCTAGGAGGTTTGCTTCAACGTCAATAAACTGTTCCTATCTTTAAATGTTATAAAATGAATGTGTTACCCCTATATATATATATATATATATATATATATATATATATATATATATATATATATATATATATATATATATATATATGTGTATATATATAAATATATATATATATATATATATATATATATATATATATATATATATATATATATATATATATATATGTGTGTGTGTGTGTGTATATATATATTTATATATAAATATATATAAATATATATATATATATATATATATATATATATATATATATATATATATATATATATATATATATATGTGTGTGTGTGTGTGTATATATTTATGTGTATATATTTATATATGTCTGTGTGTATGTGCGTGTGTATTTGTGCGTGTGTGTGTCTGTATATGTCATTCTGTGTGTAATGTGCGTGCGTGCTTGCGTCTTTGCGTGTGCGTGTGTGTGTCCCCGTGTGTGTGTTTGTTGTGTGTGTGTGTGTTGTGTGTGTTGTGTGTGTTGTGTGTGTGTGTGTTGGTAGGATATTTTCTAAGATCTATATACAACTGCATCTATTATGTACATACCAACATAGATATTCAAAGCAAGAATAGTTTTGTGTTCTTTGATAGCCTCAAAGAAATAACTCCCGTAATCCTCCTCCGTGTGTATTGGTATATAGATATTAGCAACAAACTGAATGGTGGATGTAGCGTTCGGCTGCACTAAATAAGAGAACTTCTGACCAATTGAGGCGAAGCTGACCCATTCACCGTTTAAACGTAGCGCGTATTGCATGAAATGATTTTTATCACCAATACCACAGATGGACACGGTCGCTTGGCTGCCAACCTCCGCTGTCAGGTTAAAGTTCACTTGTTGATTGGGGCACCACTTGTAGGGGCCTATTGAATGTAAACGTGTCGATATCAGCAAAATCAGTTCAATTACTCAAACTATTATTACTATTGAAACTAATAAAGTACTCTAGTAAAGAGTAATATTTGGGATCAGACGTTTTCCCGAAAGACAGTTGCTCAAACCCAATTTGCCTATAGGACGTTTTCCAGAAAGACTCATGCCCCAATGCCGATAAGCCATTTTCTAGAATATGTGCTAAGCAGTATGCTCAGCAGGCTTCACTTTCCCTGTCGTGAGATAGGTACCATATCAAAGTTTGGTAGACTCAAGAACGTTTCACTAATATGAATCCAGATTCGAACTCGAGATTTTCGGTTTAGCAAGTCTACTGCTCTACCGCTATTTAAAGCCGTCCGAAAATTACAAGGTACTCATATCGATTTATATAAAAGTAAAATTATACATAGACCTACATATATACACACACACTCACACACACACACACACATATATATATATATATATATATATATATATATATATATATATATATATATATATATATATATATATATATATATATATATATATATATATATATATATATATATATATACTAGCGTACCCGTCCCAGCGCGTTGCCGCGGTTATAAAAGAAAGTCCGACGAACTATATAAGACGGGTTTCATCCATGCGTTACCAATCCTATATTCTTTGACGCGTGACCTTGTATTCCAAAAGTGAGTTATTTAAATGTAAACAATGCCTGCGCTTGGATCATAAATATCGGGGCACGGGTTTACCAACACTACCCTTCTTAGATTCTCGATCTCAATTTCTGATTGGATTATCTAAAAATAAATGCTAATTGCATCATTCACAAAGTGACGAAACTGGATATTTTTACGGACAAAAAGAAACATCCCAGTTAATAATCTAACATTGGTTAGTTTTTCTGATCATTAAAATAAAACGTATTACATGGCCCTCAGCGGCCCATGTGAGCCTTTGGGGACCGAAACTGAAATTTTTGTTTGCAGCCAAATCGCACCCTACCAGGGCGCCGGCGGACTCGCCTGATTCAATTTAGTGAGCGTTTGTAAAGCCACATCCTATCCATTGTCTATCACACTGTTTAGACCGAACGTAGTCACCATAGCACTCACGAGAAAGACCAGGGCGCCAAAAGGCATCCTGCCTGGGGCCTCCCATGCAAAATTAAATCCCCCCTCCCACCACCATCCACTCAATCCCACCCTTCTCCCACTCCAGAAACCTTATCGGGAGTATTCATCAACTCCCTAAAGTTTATGGCATTCGGATAAACTGTGTCGAACCGCAATCGTCTTTTATTTGTATATACCGTACATATAGAAAAATCGCACACTCCCGCGGCGCCGCCCTTGTGAAATTTAAAAAAAAATATTGTTACAGAACCCTTCCCTGGAGTGTTCTTATCAAGTCCCTGAAGTTTGATGGCTATCGGATGAACGTTGTGAGACCGCAATCGACTTTTATTTTTATATACCATATATAGAGTGAAAACAAATCGCGCCACCCCTGCGAATTTGAAAATGTTTTTAGCACAGAAACCTCTCCAGGAATATTCTTAACATCTTCTCAAAGTTTCAATGCGATCGTGTGAACGGTGTCACCGTAATTCACTTTTACTATTTTTATATACCACATGTAGAGAAAAATCGCACCCTCCCAATGGTGCCGCCCTTTCGAAATTAAAAATGATTTTTGTGCAGAAACCTCTCCAGAAATATTCTCAACATCTTCAAAAAGTTTCATTGCGATCGTGTGAACGGTGTGACCGTAATTCACTTTTACTATTTTTATATTCCGTATATAGCGGAAAATCGCACCCTCCCGTGGCGCCGCCCTTGCGAAATTAAAAATGATTTTTTTTTTTACAGGACCCGTCCCCAGAGTCTCCTAATCAACTTTCCAAAGTTTGATGGCGATCGGATGAACGCTGTAAAACCGCTATCGATTGATTTTTTTTTTACAGAAGCCTTCCCTGAATTGCTCTAATCCACTCTAATCCAGTTTGACGGCGATTGGACGAACAGTGTGAATCTGCAATCGACTCTTATTTTTTTATATACCGTATATAGAAAAAAAACAAATCGCGCCCTGCCGGGGCGCCACCCCTGCGAATTTGAAATTTTTTTTCCGCAAAAACATCCCCAGGAATATTTGGAAGTTGTACGGCGATGTGATAAGAGGTGTGATAATGAATAAAAGACACACAGACAGACTAACGGACAGACAGACACACACACATACATTGCTTTATATATATATATATATATATATATATATATATATATATATATATATATATATATATATATATATATATATATATATAGTCGACAATAGGTGTGATAATGCATAAAAGACACACAGACAGACTAACAGACAGACAGACAGACACACATACATTGCTTTATATATATATATATATATATATATATATATATATATATATATATATATTTACATAGAGAGAGAGAGAGAGATGATTTGTGTGTGTGCGCGTATGTGCGTACATATTTGTGTATTATGTGCAGGCATGTATCTATTATTGTACTCACGTAGGTGCTTGAATGTACTTACACTCAGTCATCATCAAGTACAGCACTGAATCGCTTACGTTGCCAACGTTTTCAGCCTCGACACGGCAAATGTACGTGCCAGTTTCGTCACAAGTTGTGTTCGATATTCGATGAACGAGCTGGTGTGACTGATTGGTCCACGCAATCACTTCGCCCGTGTCATCGATTATGCTTATCGTGTGAGATGAGGAATTGCCTTTTGTAATACACTTGAAGATCAGGTCGGTCCCCGTGGCAACATATACGGGCTTGTAATAGTCGTAGATGTGGTTGTTGATGGAGAAAGATTCTATTTCTGTTTTTTCTAATGAGAAAAATTAAGAATGTTTTATAATATATTTCCAAACTTTCAGAATATAAATGTATCGCTAAAGGGGTCATCCATAAATGACGTCACATTTTTTTGACGATTTTTATTCCCCCCCCCCCCCCCGTCCCCTCCGTCACACATCGTCACAAAAAGCCAGACCCCCCCCCTAAAATAACGTCACACTTCAGACTACAACCCCCATCAAAATTTCAGTTGAATATTTTTCTTTAAAAAAATTCGATATTTTTCTAAAATTGTGTCTGAACTCTGTCAACATAGAGTATTTAATCAATTCCTATTACAATTTATTAAAACTGTTTTCTAAAACGCGAAATAACGGCTAAAACTCGTTTTCTAACATTGCTTTTTTATAATGCAAAATTCTGACGCCACACATCTTAACCACCCCCCTTCCCCTAATCACACACCGTCACAAAATTACGGACCCTCCCTTCCCTCATTGAGTGTGACGTCATTTATGGACGACCCCAAATATGATATTTTAAATTGTATAATTTAATATGTAAGCAAAAATTAGCTGGAGACAAACATTATTATATTTTTTCATACAAAACAAATATAAATCTTAACAGGATATTGTATAATAACCTTGAAAATTAAATTATTAAATAATGTTAATGTATCAACCATTTTAAATAAAATGATTAAGTTCGGGATTTTAAAAAAACAACGAGAGGTAAAATAATAAAGTATTAAATTACTAGTATTGTAATTGTAATTACTGTTAAAATTGAATATTCAATAATTAATCTAATTAACTTTTAAATCATTGTAATTGTTAAACATGATTAATATTTTTAGATTTGTTAATATTACGTAAAAGAAAAGTATAATATTTGTTAAGAAATGTATTTAAAACATAATCGATAATGTAACGACATCATTGATAACAATTTAATATTACCGTGCATACATCTGAAGCACAGCAACATGCCATCTTACCTTTAACCTCTGAGGCAAGTATGCTTTCCACCACAACGAACATGATCAAAATTAGCGTGTGCATTTTTAAATATATCTGCTGTTGAAAAATATACACAATATATGTATATATATATATATATATATATATATATATATATATATATATATATATATATATATATATATATGTCTGCATATTATAAGTATACATATAGTAGATGTAATTTAAAGCTAACTTGTACTGTTTGCATAATAGAAACATATTCCTATGAGATTACTTGTTTATGCACATATTAAAACAACATCAACTGCTATGCTGCGAGGTAGTCAGAAAAAAGAATCCTATATTTCTGTTGACACTGTTAATTACTTGAATTGTGAATTCCGTTTGAAAATAAGCTACTTCCGTTTGAAAGTAACATGTCTTTGTTGTATTTGTGTACGTCCGTCGTTTGTGAAGTACATTACAACAAAAGCATTTTCATACAGACAAATATGCGTTCTTACCAATGGCGTCGCTAGGTGGGGTTTTGCCTGGTTTGGCACCCCCGCCCTAAAACACGCTCGGAAATATAGCATAGTCTATATTTATATATATATATATATATATATATATATATATATATATATATATATATATATATATATATATATATATATATATATATATATATATATATATATATATATATATATATAGATGTATATATATATATATATATTGAGAGAGAGAGATGGATATATATATATATATATATATATAGATATGCATGTATAATTAGGCCTTTAAATATGGTTGCAATTGTTGTAACACCCCCCCAACCTTCAATTTGCCAATTAATGGCGTGAAGTTGTGTACACACAATATTATTGCACCTATTCAATTGGAAACAGGCATCGCTTTCTTGGTGTCACTACAATTTTTTTTCTCTGTATAATTTTCAGTTTGTGTGACCTCCTCCCGCCACACACACACACAATCACACACACACACACACACTCACACCCCCAGTGACAGCTGAATGTAGCTTGATGTCAACCCCCTCCCCCAAATGTAATCGCCCGCAGCGGTCGGCACCACCACCACCCCCCCTTCGCCACCCACCCTAACCCCCACCTTGCCTCGCGACGCCTCTGATACTTACACTCCTACATACTGCCAACAGTGTAATGTTTGTAATGGTAGCGGATACCGATGAATTTGTTTTTACATCCGTGTGTATTCTTGTAATTAAGTTTGGGCAACAATTATTTTTAAAATTCCAAATATAAAATAAATTTCCTTCTCCCTCCTCCATTTTTTATCATTTTATAGCTCTGCACCCCCCCCCCCCCCCACCCATCCAGCACAACACTTCTCTCTCACTCACTATCATCTCTTGCTTAAAATTGTAGACTTGGCAATGTCCTTATATAGCTCACATGGATATCTCGTTGAATTCTATTGTTATCTCCCTTACTCCAATTTTTTTACAAGCTTTTACTTTGTTCACAAGCGGTGTTTGTGGGTTTGTGGCAAATTGTGTAACATTGTTTTAGATCCACTTCAAATGCAGCGATTTCTTTCAAGTTTTATGAATACGTTCTTCCTCAAAGTCAATGCAAAGGTATCTATATTTAAATCTAGTCCGGTTAATCAATAAAATGTAATTTAAAAATTGCTATATACAGTAACAAAAGGGGAGATTTAAAAAATTGATTACGCTCGATCGTGTGGTCGGGTCAGTTAAGTTCTTAGTTGCTGAAGCGAAATGTGCCGAGTTCGTACCCCCGGTACATGAAGCTCGATAGCTGAGGTATCGGACGTATTGAAATGCATTTACATAACGATTCTGATTTTTCTGTGGACACTTTAAGAACTTAAGATTTGCAAATAATAAAAACATGCTACTTCAGTTTCAACCAAAATTGTCTTTATGAATTTTTTTTTAATTACCGTTTGTAATTTGCAAAAAAAAATATATACATATTTATTTATATATATATATATATATATATATATATATATATATATATATATATATATATATATATATATATATATATATATATATAATATCTTGACAGAATTACGCGTTGAAGTCGAACTTTAACACATACCAGAGTGGTAGCGAATAAAGTAGACATTATTATAAACTCATTCTTTTTACATCCTTGTTTGTAGTTAATAACTTTTAAAGACAATACACAATTACTTTCAAGTACCTAGTCCAAAAATACCATTTCCTTTCCTCTCTGTATCTTGCTATCTGTATGTCTTTCCCTCTCTCTTTCCTTCTCTATCCCATTCCTTCTCTATCTCTCGCATTCTCTATCTCTTTCCTTCTCTATATCTTTTCTTCTCTATCTCTTTCCTTCTCTATCTCTTTCCTTCTCTATCTCTTTCCTTCTATATCTCTTTCCTTTTCTATCACGTTCGATCTCTATATCTTTACTTCTCTATTTCCCTCTCTGGCACCCAAGGCAATATTTTTAATTTTATTTAATTAAATTTTTCTAATTCAGGTTGTCCGGCTCTCAATCAAGGTGATTCCATCTCGCCATTTACTATCTTCACCAACCGGCATCGATTTAGCCGTTAGTCCAGCACAGAGACGTCATACATTTTCCACCGTTTGATTTAACTGTCCTAATTACGCCTCGCTATGATACTCAACATGACCTTGACCATGACCCCAATTAACACGACCTCTAGCGAACCCTAATTGCTGTACTTTAAATGATTTAATAAGTGTCGCCGCCTCGCTATCTCCTTCAGCTCCTCTTCTTATTTCATTTACTTCATCATATTATCTCTTTTAACTCATCTTTTTTATATCACCTGTTTAGCTCCTCTTGTCACTTGTTCTAGCTCCTCTTTTCACCTCTTTAAGATTCTCTAAAGTCTTTAGGTCAAGACCAGTCAGGATTAATAGTGTTTACTTCAGACAACTCTAAAGGGGCAATGGCCTACCCCCCACCCTTACATATTCACTGACACCCCCCCCATACTAGTGCGGCACTTCTTGGTGTCGCCCCCACCCCCCCCCAAAAAAAAACAAAGTATATATATATATATATATATATATATATATATATATATATATATATATATATATATATATATATATATATATATATATATTTATATATATATGTGTGTGTGTGTGTTTGTGAGAGTGTATTGTATGTTTATCTATAGTCTGTTAATATACAGTTGGATGTAGCATTTTTTTCTCTATAGTTAGCACGTTTAAGTCATGTCACCCCTACGCTCTTGTAATAATTGTCAATTTGTACTTGTGTGTCTGTGCAGTAATGTTGACCAAACAAAGCTTGCATTTCCATACCTTTCAGGTTGGTGATCATTACATCAATGATATTTTTTTTAAAAGCATATCTGTTGCTGTTACTTTTGTTTATGCTTCAGTAATTTATTTAAAAAAGCATGACATTTTTTGGAAGGTAAGCCTTTAATATTTAAAAGTGTAAACCAGGGGTCTCCAAACTACGGCCCGCGGGCCGGATGCCGCCCGCGAAGTCATTTCATCCGGCCCGCGACGATCTTTTTGTCCACTGAATACATGTCGTTAGAGGTGACTGAGGAACTTTCCACAGAAAATTCAAAACAATTTGAAAATGTTGCTTTGGGTGCAAATACCATTGCCCGCCGTGTTGCAGAAAATCGTGAAAACATCGTGATTCAAATAGCGAAATATGCAAGCAAGCTTCGCCATTTTTCAATTGCAATGGATGAGTCGCTGGACAGTTGTTCCACATCAACTTCTTGTGTTCATTAGAGTGGGTATAGAAATTGGCCTCTGCTGCAGACATAACTAGTCATTTAAATTTTCTGAACCTAAAACGGCAAGAGAGTGACATCTAGTATCTTATCTATACACCCTCCTAAAGGCTTTTAGATATAAACTTGTCATGTATTTGGAACAAGTACAGGCCAACAACTTGACGCACTTTCAGCGGTGCAAGTTCTTTACGGCTGAAGCAACCAATGAATTTCCCACGTCATTTAAATATGATCATCAAAGACTTCCAGCTGCAGTTTCAGTAGGTTCTCTGACTTGGATTCAAAGGCAGAAGAAGTGAGACTGCTTGAAAGCCCATTTGAAGCAAATGTGGCCAGTTGCAAAGATGAACTGCAGCTGGAGGTCATTGAATTGCAAGAAAATGACTTCCTTAGAGGCACGTTCAAAGAAGGGCAGATTAATTTTCATAAGTTTTTGCACAAGGAAGACTTTCCTAATATTAAAAGTTCTGCATCAAAGTACCTTTCAAATTTTGAAACAACATACCTGTGTGAACAAACATTTTCAAGAATGAAATACGTAAAGAACAATTTTAGAGCCAACTTGGACCTCGAGTGTGTTATCGACCCCCGAAAGCGTTTCTTCCAGACTTTTTTCTTCGTGGGGGTGGGGTGGAGGGTAGGGGGGTGGACACTTGAAATTTGTAAATATATGTATATAAATTATATTTCGTGGGGGGGGAGAGGTAGATGTTCTTAGGGAGGGGGGGGAGCGCCACCTCCCCGAAGAAATGCCTTAAAGAAACTCTGGCCCCCGAACTGATATTTCATAGTTAATGCGGCCCTCGGACTAAAAAGTTTGGAGACGCCTGGTGTAAACGAACAGAAGAGAATATGTACATTATGCAGATAACTTAATATACATTGTCTTATTTACAAGCATATTTTTATGTTTACAAAACTTGGGTCTACGACAAATTCTCGAAAGACGCCCGGATACCGTTTGCCCGAAAGCCGATTTCCCGAATGCGACAAATGCCCAACTGGACACTTGCGCGAATGCGACAAATGCCCGAATGGACACTTGCCCGAATGCGACATATGTCAGAATGGACACTTGCCTGAATGCGACAAATTCCCGAATGGACACTTGCCCGTATGCGACAATTACACATTTAAGCTTTTCATGGTAAAACACTAATTACGTGTTAAATATTATATTTGTAAAAATGAAAAACATAACTGATTACTTATGTAAATTTTAATTGTGTATTCATATACAACAAAAAATACTATATATACCCCTAAACCTTGCACCTAAGATCAAACCTTACAAGTCGAATTTAGATTTTCTTATGCGACTATGAGGGGCGCCCCCCCCCCTCGCACCACCCAACCCAAAGCACGTCCACTTCAACGAAATACAACGTAGATAGAATATATATATACTTTTACCAGGGTGCGACCACTTCCAGAAAATTTAGTCCACCCACGAATATTTCAAGTACCCCTGAATTGCCCGGAGCGACCACCCTGCCCCTCCACCACCCGTAGCTATGCATCTTTCTGCTAACTTTATTTCACATACCTATCTTTTTATTTATGAATACATCTTTTTTTCCATTTCTCTCTCTCTCTCTCTCTCTCTCTCTCTCTCTCTCTCTCTCTCTCTCTCTCTCTCTCTCTCTCTCTCTCTCTCTTACAAACTATTTGTATTATTTATTTTGTAGCTGCCACTAATTTTGAACAATCAAGAAACCAATTATTTCCTCTCGTACATTGAATATAACTCTAAATATCTTGGTATAAATAACGAGTTGTGAGACTGAACTATTCGCGCTAGTGATACTAATAGCCAGACAGCAATAGAGAATACTGCACAGCCAAAAACAAAAATACTCACATAGGTATTATAATATTTAATATTCTTTAATACAGATAAATAAAGAGTATTTTAAACACAGAAGTAAATGTATTCTCAATTTTAAGTAAATGGCTAATATATTTTTTTAAAGCAATAAATGAAACTAAAAACTGATGTTTTATATGTATTCTAAAAGACATATTTTAATGAAAAAACTACATCAATCGGACTTAATAACAAAGTCAAAAGGCCCAATTTAAAAAAAATTCATTTAGCCTACGATGTTATTAAAATAAATGTGGTTATAAGTATTCTTAGCAACTTATCAAAATGTTTCAAAAGCCATACTTTTCTTTAGTCATTTAAATATATATCATATATATTATCATATATTTTAAGAAAATCATCTGTTGTTTTTTTTTTCCCTTAGATGTCCAATAAATAAATAAATAATTCGTTTGTGCACAATTTAGCCCGCAAAATTAAGAATTCTTTAGACCACGTTTGTAAAAATAATATTAACAGAGCTGAAGCTGTGAAGGATGTATGTTCTTGATAACTCATTGGAATACAAGGGAAATTACCAGTTAAATGTTTAGCAGAACCATAACAAAGTAAGTTCCCTTTATTAAACCATCTGAATTGATTGAGCGAGTTCTTTAACTAGACTATGTACCATTAGCAAAAACAAAATACGCAGTGTTTTCAATTATCAAATTTTAACTCTCACACACACACCGAAATATGCATAACATGCCATATGTCAAAATATGTGTATGAATTAAAGAAAATAATTATCTTTTTAAAAAATAGCAAAAGCATAAATAAATACAGAACAAATAAATTTGTATACATTGTTAGTTGTAGGAAATTGTTTTTTTTAAACTTTATTTAACTAAAGATGTAGGCCTATTCGTTGTTGGGTTTTATTTATTTCGTGTAAGTAATATTAAAAAAAAAATTCTACGATCTTGGTGTTTATTATTTATTGTTTAAATTGTTAGCTTTTCTTGGGTTCAATTCTTAGTCTACATACTGAAATAAACAGCAATAGTATTCGACGATTTATATATGTTGATTGATTGATTTTTCATTAAAGAATAGCATTTGTATTATACTAAAACAAATAAAAATATTAAACGTTATTTTAGATTTAACAAATTAAAATGTGCATTTTTTAAAGCTATTAAAGTTAAAAGAAATCATGCAATTTTTATTTATGAATCAAATATTACGCTGAATTCCTGATAGTCTACACGACAGCGCCATGAAATACTACAAGACAACTATCAACACTGTCAGATAAATTCAAATCATCTCCTTGACCTTGCTAAAGATTTCCTGATTATTTTTGTGATCCGTCCCAATCATGGTATTCATGAGACAAGGATGGACAATCCATATAGGCGTCTAAAGGAGTGATGTAATCATGGTCATCTTCTGTCTGCCTAATTAATTCGTTACATGTGGAACCTCTTTGATCAGCAATGTCGCCCTTTTGTACCTGCGACCCATCCAAATCCATGTGACCAAAACATAAAGGAGGATTACATTTGGCAGGTAGTATCGAAGGGACATCGAAGTTTCCAACATTGTCGTTATCATTATCATTTTTATAGTTGGTAGAAAACGGCTCTATAACCGATTGTGTGTTGAAGTCACTTATGATAGCTGGTAAAGAAGTATCCACATATTCTGGATCTATTGGAGTTAAATAATCCTCACCTTCAATCCTCTCCAATCGCCCGCTGTGCTGATGTTGTAGTATTGTACTTATAGGATCAATATTTGGTTCGGCTAGATTATTTTCTCTCACACTATTTTGGCACTGCACAGTGTGTATAATATCAATGTTACGTGGGTATGTCAAAGGTATTTCTGTCTTTAAAGGCCATGAAGGAAACGGGTATCCTTCATCATCTAGCTTACTCGTGACATTCTTGGCAAAGTCTGCAATCAACTCTCGACCATGTTGAAACGGGAAATACTTGTGTTCATCGTTATCATCTTCAACAAGTACTGGCACGGAGTAAGTGTTAATAAACTTTACTTTAGTCTCTGCTTCGATTTGAACGGTTTCAACTATTGTTTCAACTGTAAGATTTCTTTCCTGAAAAACCGATAGTCTGTCCGTAGTTCTGTCAATAACATTACAATCAGAAATGGCTTGGATCGTCATTAAAGGACTCTCTGGAGATACAGCTGGTCGTGATACAGCTGAATCAATGTCTTTACCAGTTATAGCTTTCAGAATACTTTCATTTGTTTCGTTAGTATGAAATTTCTCAATCGCAAGCTGACCTCGCTCTCGGCTTCCGATCGGTACAAGGGCAAGGTCAATGTATTGTTGTTCCGTGGGACGTGGTGGTAGACGTGGGACGTTCACTTCATCATTTTGATCGTCATCACAGCCACTAGTATCTCTAAAATAGCACCATACGTCTTCATTTTGGGTGGGATGCATATTCTTCGTAGTGTCGTCAATAGTGTTGTAAAACTCTTCATCCATGTATTCTGAATTATTGTTAATAAATACATAATGCGTTTATCTAATGCATCCTGATTAGTATAATTATCTTTACACACTTTAAATTTTAGAAAAAATAGTTGAATCATTAATTAGTCACTTTTTTATTTAAACAAACGTTGCCGTGATTTGCATTTCTTTAAAATGCTTTTATTAGCATTGTAAATAAGCGTTTTTGTTATTTTTATAACATTAGTTTTGATATAATGTTTAAAATATTAACTGGTGAAGGATGCCTTTACCAATGTATAGTGATGTATAATATAATTAATAAACGTCAAGAAAATATAGTATACATACCTATTGTGGCCTCGGAATTCAATACATTTCTGTAAATATAATCAGTATATAGTGCTAGTAATAATTCACAATAAATAAAAAGCTGTCTAAAAAAAGAATATTTTACCTAGCAACTAACAGGTATATTTTTATCTATTGGCATCTTATACATTGCTATCATTAAAAGTATTTTAGAAAAATAGTTTTTTTCTTGATATGGGAGGAGCTTCAAAATTGTGACTGACTGACATAGTAGAATTAAACTCCTCAATTGCCAAATAGCCCACATATCAACAATGTAACACCCGCGGCATTCAAGCTCCTTTGGTCGCCATGATTTCAGCATTGCACCTGGATGGGGTTTTACATAACCCCCCCCCCTCCTTTTTACACATTATGGGGTCAATGTACCCAGGGGGCATCGTTTTAGAAATCTTGCTATTCGTTTGTCTCTGACACTACATAACATTCGTCTGACACGCTTCATCAGGTTACCCGCATGCTTATTGAATCTTGTGTTCAAGGACAGATTCGGGCAGGGTCGTAGCGAGGGGGGGGGGGGGGGGGGGGGCGGGGGTGCGGACCGCACCGGGTGACAGCATTTGAGGGGGTGACACCAAGGCAAAAAAATAGCAAAATATATACAGAAAAATGATAATTCCACTTAATTACGTGATTAATTCGAGTGTTAAATAGTATTTTAAGAGGTGCAAATCGAAATTTTGAGGGAGGAGGGTGCAAATCGAAAATTGAAAGTTTGTCCCCGGGAAGGGTCGCTACGGCTCTAGGGGGTGACACAATAAAGTGCCGCACCGGGTGACACCCCACCTAGCTACGCCACTGGATTCGGGTAATAAAATGTGTAGGTCAAAAGACCTGACTAAGCACATATCGGATTATAAGATTTCTACCCAAAACTGATGGTATGACTAGATACATACTTTCCTAGATAGTGAGCAAAAACAATTATTTAGGCCAACAGGCTTTCATGAATACCATACAATTTATTAAGGAATATTTTTTTATTTAAAACACGTAGCGAAAAAAGGGCCTAACTTCATTAAAATCAATCACGATTAATATAAACATCTTCCTACAGACTATGATGATTGCATTAACTAATATAAAAATATGATTAGGTAAATAAACTCTTACCTTTGATTTAAGATTCGCTTCTTTGAAACTAAAATAAACATTAAATGCACTGTAATGAGCTTATATAAACAATGTGTTTGCTTCTATAATAGATTATTAACAAAACTTAAGCACCAGTATTTACAAAGTATTTACAAAATTGTTTTAGTACGTCATTTTATTTGAGAGTTGTGTACACTTTAGCACTTGAATAATTTCAATTTACTCATATAATCTTTTTTTAGAAATGTTAGCATTATGATAGTCGATAGCGGGGAAAAGCAACCTGATCTAAGAAGGAGTTCTCATAAACAAATAAACTTTTGCATTTCTGGTGGTTCTTACTTAAACCAAAGAAGAACATTCAGAAAATGAAGTAGGATGAAGTCGAAGAAAATGGGCCATATAGAACATTAAATTTGTGTACCTAATACTTAATTACGTTGGACTAAATCCGCTAAGATATTACAGATATTTTAATGATAAAAAATGAGAAGAAGAACCGTGTTCATTTCTAAAAGCGACATTACCTCTTCGTGAATAGCAAATGTAGCCTATAAAGATCGAGAAGACAATAACGATTGACACTGTGACTGTCAAAGCAATTGTTGTCGTATTATTTCCAATTGTTGTATTTTTAGGGTCTGAAATAAATAGAGATTAAGAAAAATACAATTTTTATTTATATTTGTGACTTTTGCACAATGTATATACTTCCGGGTCATTTGCATCATATCACAACCACTTCCATACAACACCCATTAGATCCCCCTGTTATGATATGTGTTTTATGAGTGTTAATTAATTGACGCATATAAAAGAAGTGACGCATTACAATAGAAACGGGTCGTTATCGTATGCAAACTAGAGAGTTCGGACTAGATAGTGAATATGAGATGTACTCCTTGTGATGTCGATATTAAGGATAGTTGTATGTAAATGAAAGTGAGGACGGTAATGGAATAAATATTGAAGAAGGAATTAGTAGGCATTGTGTCAAATGATTACTGCCTGTTTCGATATGATGTGACTGATCTCAGTAGTGGTATTCTTTAAATGGTAGTGGATTGCTTAAGGTCAAGTTCGATCCTCTCACACAACCCAAACACCCCCTACCCCCATTTTCCGTACAAGCTCACACTTTTCCCGTGAAATAGGATTTAGTCTTACATTGTAATTAATCTTTACATAGCATTAATGTGAATGAAACAACAACTAGTTAAATCTACATCAGCAGTCACCCAAACTACTACACAAAACATGTCTAGCAACCGAGAGGCATACCATTTAACCGATGACCCATTGCAACCTTAACATCAGTCTACATTTCCAAGAACAATCCTTTTTACTTTCTCGTATACAGAGTATAAAGGAAGTATTGTAATCTTGCGAACAATCAAAATCGAGATTTTCAAAAATCTTGACGTTTTTGACGTCTGAGAAGGAAAAAGTTAAATTTACAATCTTGTCTGTTAAGTTATCGTGTTCATCGACACACATACACAAACAGAGTACCATTACAGCTAGGTTGACAAAATTATGTATATATGTATTATATCAAATTTGTAATTATGTAATAACTTTTCAGATAACCGGAATTGAATTTATTGTACTCCGGTTTTTCAAAAGCCTATAAAAATTATTTAATTAGATACAATAACTTTAACAGATATGTAAAAGATCTAATTATCTTTCTTCTTACAAATTTTGAGAAATTTCTGGTAACCAGAATTGTAGCCTACATAACCTTATTTTTTTTTTAAAAAGGCATATTAATTTATTTTAACTTGATTCCTCTATCATCTATAATATAAGCGGTCAGGTAGTGTGTCAGTCACTCATCGCTATAGAATCTAGACACATAAAGGTAAGCAACAACACGTGTCGGTGCATTTTACTTGTATTTTCCTTTTATAAGTAATGGAGTAGGGTCTATTTATGTAACGACTTATTTTTTTTTAATTTTCGGCAAAGATTTTACTCTTTCGCATTAGCTAACAAAAGAACGTGAAAAAAATATTTTTTAAAAACCGCGCAAGTTGCTAAAATGTATTAACGGATCAATGCCAAATAATATTTTTGCTAAAATTCCTAAAAAACGATATCTTTTAAGAACATTTGGGTTCAATTGAACTATTTATATAATAATAAAAGTCGATTGCCGTTTTACACCGTTCATCCGATCGCCATCAAACTTTGGTGAGTTGATTAGAACACTCCAGGGAAGGGTTCTGTAAAAAAACATTTTTAATTTCGCAAGGGCGGCGCCACGGGATGGTGGGATTTTCCTCAATATACGGTATATAAAAATAAAAGACGATTGCGGCTCGACACGGTTTATCCGGGTGCCATAAAACTTGAGGGAGTTTATGAATCTCCCGAGAAGGTTTCTGGGGTTGAAGAGAGGGTGGGGGTGGGTGGGTGGTGGTGGGAGGGGGAATAACATTTTGCATGGGCGGCCCCCTCGGCAGGAAGTGATTCGGCGCCCTGGTCTTTCCCGTGAGCGCTATTGCGACTACGTTTGGTCTAAACAGTGTGATAGACAATGGATAGGATAGGGCGTTACAAACGCTCACTAAATTGAATCAGGCATGTCCGCCGGCGCCCTGGTAGGGTGCGATTTGGCTGCAAACAAAAATTTCAGTTTCGGCCCCCAAAGGCTCACATGGGCCATGTAATACGTTTTATTTTAATAATCAGAAAAATTAACCAAGGTAAGATTATTAAAGGGGAAGTTTCTTTTTGTCCGTAAAAAATCCAAACAGTTTCGTCACTTTTCGAATGATGCAATTAGCATCTATTTTTAGACAATCCAATTAGAAATTGATATCGAGCATCTAATAATAGATCATTAGTAACGCTAACATATTGCATCTGTCACACTGATGTTTAAAACACTTCCAGAGGCGTAGCGACCCTTCCCGGCGCCCGGGGACAATATATTCGATTTGCACCCCCTCTCAAGTTTTAAATATATTTTCCAAACCATTTTGGCGCCCCCTAAGCTCGGCGCGGCGCCCGGGGACATATATCCCCCCCCCCCCCCCGCCGCCCCCCCCCCCTCGCTTTGCCTCTGAACACGTCAAGTTTTTTTTTACGTGTTAAAGAAAAAAACCTGTTCATTTGTGTCACTTTAGCGAATGACGCAATCTGCATCATTGTTGACAGGATGCTATTTGACACTAATGAGCCAGGTGCCGTACGCGGTGCCTATGCGGTAGTGTAATCGGGGGGGGGGGCGTGGGGGCTCGTGAGAGCGCCCCTCTACGTCTCTGACATATGGGGGGTCACCATAGTGTGTTCTACCTTATTATTTCGGTGAGTAGTTAATGTGTTTGTATTTGTGTTTGCTTTGGCCTTTGTGTTTGCGTGTAGCGTTCTGTTTGTGTTTGCGTTTGTGTTTGATTTTGTTCAGTTCCAAAGCTGGTACATTTAAAAACTCTTCACCGTGGCGAAGCACGGGTATGCAGCTAGTAGTTTATAATGTATTACTGTTCCGCACTATTATACACAGTTCACTTGCTGTTCATTTGGTGTGTAATTATTTTTTCTACGAGATTCTATTCTATTTAAAAAAAATGTAAGTATTTGAATTGATTTTTAAAAATATCTATGTCCCGACTGCACTAGATTTGCCATCTCCCTTTGTGTAATGTAGAATATTTGAGAAAGCTTAGGGAAATCACTAGCGCTTTATTTCTAACAGAATAATATACACCGTGTCTTTGGTGACTTTATATTTTATTAGACACAGGTTAACTTCTAAAGCATAGAGTGTTGTTTCATATTTGTCGATAATGAAACATACCACGACATTTTAAAAATTACAGATGCAACCGATTTACACGACATACATTATTTGAAGTAATAAAGATGATTTTAATGCACATACATTTAATGAAAATCTTGATTAATTACAACTTCGTTTAAAGTGAACCTGGTTAGAAATCTCCTGACTATTCAATAATGCATGACTAATTGTTAAAATAAAGTTTTTGTATTCTGTTAAATTAAGAACTGCTTTTAATTTGTGTTAAAGTTTATTATTATGATAAGGTTAGACTGCAGGTGTATATTGTAATTTGGCGTCACTGCTTTCATTGCATTTTGTGTCAATTTAACTTATGCTTTTAATTTTTTAAAAACGTATATATTTCAGTTAGTTGGATGTACAAATGTTTCCTGGTGGTCCGAGACTACAAGGAAGGCTAGATTTTTTTTTTAAAAACGGGAGAAACCATATAAAATAGTTTGAACTTAAAAACTCATTACCTGAAACTGTAACAGTAGTTGAATAGGGGGGTTTTTGCTTCATATTCACTTCTGCAACTTTAGAGCCTAAAATCAAAATACGTTTAAAACTTTAAATGTGGGCTAATTTATATATGGGTAGTTAATTATGTATAAATAAATTAACTTTAAACTGTATATAGATAAGTCAAACTGCGAGGTAGAATTTAAAATCTTACATATAGTAGAAAACACTTTGTGTCCGACTAATTTGGTGATGGAAAATTCTTGTATTAAATATACGTGTTCTTCTACTGGTCTGCTGACAAAGTTGTAAAACTGTTCGACAACTGATTGATCAGTAACAACACCATATACATGAATACCATCGTCTCTAGCTTGTTTAGCTTCTTCCAAAATTTTGGGAAGGTCATCATTGTCGCTGAAGTCACCACCACCCACTACAATAGCAACGTTGATAACACCACCACGATCACCATGTTTTTTATTAAACATAAATTGCCTTAATATTTTCAAAATATCAGCAGTGTTGAAAATGTCCGAATCGGTTATAGTACTATACCATGACTGAAAAACGTCTATTTTGGTTAAGTTATGATTCAGCCGAACAAGGGTTTTCATGTCCACTTGAAATCCTATCCTCACGTTTCCATTATTAATATCCAGCCCAAATAGAATGAGGAAAGCTTCTATAACTGTCTCCATAAATTTATAGTCTTCGTAAACGAAACCTCTTGACAGTAGAACGAACACGACATCTAATTTAGTACCCTCACAGCCTGAAAAATGTACAACAAAGACCCATTGACTAAACCATGAATTGTTCATGAGAGAAGTTTTTTTTAAAATTATATATATATATATATATATATATATATATATATATATATATATATATATATATATATATATATATATACCTACACATAAGGAATAGGCATACATATGCAAGGGCACAGGCACAGGCACAGGCACAGGCAGGCACATATTAACTTTAATGGGATTTAGAATTACACTAGCCATCGGTACCCGTGACACGTGAATTATAATTTTAATGTTAAGCTTGTTTGAGAAAAACATTTTATACAATAGCCATTGGTCAAAACGCAATGTGCTTTACTAAACATTGAACGATATTTGTAGCAAAGCAAATAAATAACTAAAAATAGCTAAGAACCTGACACATGTAAAATAACGTAGTCTTCCAATACCTATTAGAAAAACAAAATTATTTATATTAGTAGTCAACACAACACCATATTAAATGAATACCGATTAAGGCAATTAAATGATTCCGTTAAAAACCCGGATGTTCAATGGTATTAATGTTATTTTTAAAATCTGTATTAGTTTTGGCCGAGAAAATTGTATACATTTCAAAGCGTACGTCTTGATAAGTAGATCTTAATCAAATTTGAATGAAATACTGCATTTCTTAATATTCTAAAATTGGAAGATGTCGCCATTAGTTTTGTGTTCTTCCGTAGTTTAAAGCATGCGGCATGCGACGTCAATTTACAAAATGATATGATTTCTTGTGTATTGTAACATAATATGCAAGTAATGTTCACTCCGTATCCTTCGTCTGCTTTTTTAGTTTTTCCGCAACTTGCATGAACAAGGTTGCCACACAATTCACAGGAATGGGCTGCATTACATTTTTTTTCATATACTATATATATATATATATATATATATATATATATATATATATATATATATATATATAGGGGAGGGGCAAAGAATTATTAATATTTTGTTTGGAACCTTTTTTCTAGTCCCTAAATGGTTGTGTGTAGTATTAATCTACTGCTTCAGGCTAAAGTTTCCGCTAAAGTTCCATGTCTAGTTCCAGTTAAAGTACTGTATCAATTTAAATTAAAAGCTGAAACTTACTTTTCTGGCTAAAATCCTGTTCCAGTTGAAATTCCTGCTCCAGTTAATGCTCCGATTACGGATACAATCATGTTGAGTAGAAATTTCCGTTGCCTATTAATCTGTCTGCTGAAATTCTTGTTAATGTTAGATTTTAGATTTCCGTTAAATTTCCAGCTCTGCTTAAATTTAAACTTCAGTTCGGTTTATTTCCATTATCGATTCAAATACAATTTATGCGTGAAATCCTCCAATATGTAAAGAATGAATATGCAGCTAAATACGTGTTCCATAGTAAAGTATTGTGGTAGTGTCTTTATTTACAATTGAACTATACACAGAAATAAAGACGTTATATTTCCTTTAAATTTCCATTTCTTTTCAGGTTCCAGTTCCAGTTTCTTATTGTTCTGGATAAAATATCGCTTCCGATTAAGGCTTTGGTTCCAATACAATATCAGATTTAGATTTCGTGTTTCATGTTTCTTTATCTTATTCTCCACGTGACTCGGTTTTAGGCATATCTCTTTCTCTGCTATTCTTTTCCGGGATTTCCTTGTCTAGCCTAGTTTCTTTTTCACACGTGTATTCCAGTCTAATGCTTTTGTAGCGATAGTTTCCTCCCCTTTTTCAGGGAATGCACAACCCATTAACCATTTGTGTGTTTTAATAACTTAGTTTATTGGTTTTGTGTTTTGTGAATACATGAATCCATCGCTAGTATTTAAACGCATTTAAAAATTGTTAAAATAATATTTCATTGTGTATTTTGTTTGAAAAGGATATTACTTTCAAATTTAGCATTATGTCAATTTTTAAATTGTTATCAAAGTTAATTACCACAATTCTGTTCATCAGAGTTGTCTCCACAATCGTTATCTCCATTACATCTAAGTCGAATATTTACACACTTTGTATTATTACATTCAAAAGTTTCTGGGCTGCATTTACCGGCTAAATAATGAAAAAGAAATCGGTTAAGTAAGTAATTGCACAATTAACATATTTACCTTAGTTTGAAACAAAACTCCAAACTGTAGTGATGGACTCCATATAGACTTAACCCATTCGCTAACATTTATGTCGGTAAACAAAACATAATACTTTCATCTTTAGCAAAAACGAAATTATTTTTAAAAAATATATTAAAGATAATTACCACAACTTTGTTCATCGGAGTTGTCTCCACAGTCGTTATCTCCATTACATTGAAGTCGCATATTTACACACTTTGTATTGTTACATTCAAAAGCCGATGAACTGCAGTTCCCGGCTAAATAATTAACAAAAAATTCAATTAAGTAATTAATTGCACAATTAACATGTTATTTGCTTTAGTTTGAAAAAAAATAACTAACTGTAGTGCTAGATTCCCAATAGACTTAACCCATGCGCTATCATTTATATTGCTTCACAAATGATAATACCTGCATCTTTAGCCAAAAAGTCGCTTCTGAGATATTTTATATATTTTATGCGACCATAGCTTTTATAGAAGAAAGTTAATTAATTTTATTTTCTTATTTCAATGTATTCAATATCTTGTTGCTATGAAGGATTTTATGTTTGATTTATTACATAGGTAAAGTGACAAGGGACCTGCTACAATTTTAACAAAAGCCATTTTCAATAAAGTAAATAACTGCAACAAAAATTGTTTAGTATTGTTTATTTTAATTCTGTTGAATAATATAATGCAAATGAATGAATCACGTGTTACTAGCCAGCTTGTGTGTTTTTCTCAACTCCAACCCAAGTTATTATAAATAATATATTTATTTAGATTTTTTCTGTTATTTTTTTAAAGTAGAAGAAAAGAAAATCTTAGCTAAAAGAGATATAACGGCAATAAAAGTGAGTACGGAATATGTTGAGTTCAATGTCGTAATAACAACAAAATATAATTACCACACCCCAGTTCATCAATGCCGCCTATACAGTCTTTATATCCGTCACATCGATAGTTCACATGTACACAATCTCCATCATTTCCTATATCACACTGAAACTCTGATAAACTGCAGTTTTTGGCTAAACGATATAGAAATTTAAATTTGGAGCATTACATTTCTTTTTTTTTTTCTTTGCTACAAACTACAACTAATAAAAACGCATCAAAGCAAATTAAGTTATCGGGATGACAAAACAAAGTTTTGTAAAGTTTAGACCAACATCTTTACTTATGCAAAATTTGTTACATATAACTAACACTCTGAGTAAAGTTAGCACCCGTTGTTGATATAGCAATACACATATCTCTATGTTTTAAAATTCCGTTTATGTCGCTTACCAGAACATGTTTATATCGACATCTGTAGAACAGCAGGTTAACATAAACATTGAAAACTTCGATACTTAAACCCTGAACCTAACCATAACTAATGTAACCTTCATGGGATATAAAGCCGGTCGGGCAAAGTGCTGACCATACCTTCCCTTCATATGTAGAGGTCAAGAAACATAAATATAAACCCTACTTTATCTGCCTAATGGTTCACAAGGTCTAAATAGGATTCGTTTTTTTTTTACTTACAACCACTGCTAAAGCGATAACTTTATTAAATATGTAATTATGCTATTAAATATGTAAGTATTTAATGGCATCTTGATTTTCTTTATGTAATCAATTGAGTTAATTATCGGTATTTATAGGATCACGAAAAAATATTTTTAAATTTGCAAAGGTAAACAATGATAAGCAATGATAACAGCAGTTTTGATTTAAGTTTGTCTGGAAAATGTGTGAAGATTATGTTTTTAGCTCCTCGAATTTAGGAGCCTTAATAAAAAGAGCCATTAAAATAGCCCCACGCGCTCGTGGGGTATATAGAAAAACATCAACATGACAGAAGTAGCTTAAAATCTACTAAGGGGGGGGGGGGGGAATGCGTTATGAACATGTATGTACGCTTTCGCTTTCTGAAGAAAATAATCTTCTAATTTAAAACAAATGGGGATGGGAAAAAAATGTGCTTAATAGTGCGAAATATTATTATTACTTTATAAATTCAAACGCGTTTATTTTTTTGAGATATCAGAAAAAGCAAAAAATTACTATTTCCGGTCAACTGAAATTACTCAAAATTTAACAGAAAGCAAAGAACTTGATCTTGTACTACCATGTGAAATTTCATTTATCTATCTAAAATAGTACTCAAGTTAGAGGCTTTTAAATAGTTGAAAGTAGAAAAAGTTCCCATTCCGGTTATTGGAAATCGCTCAAAAGTTGAAACCGATTTACGATTTTGATGTAATACTTATATATAAAATTTCATCAACCTAGCTGTAACGGTACTCAAATTATCTTGTTTATAGAACACACACACACACACCCACACACGCACACACAGGCATACTGACAAAATTTCAAAACTATGTTTTTCCAACTCAGGGAGGTGTAAAACGTCGAGATTTTTTTTCACGATTTCAAGACTTTCGCTATACTTTGTATATACGAGAAAGTAAAAAAAAGGAATAGACCTACTCGGAAATTCGCGAATATGTCATTTAGGAAATTTTTAGCTTAATTGCATTTTATATTCGCAAAATAAAATGTGCAGATTTAGTGGCAAGAACTTTATAATTATGACATATTTTACAGTGAAGTAAATTACCACTCACTGAAGGTAAATTCGTGATTGGAGCCATTTTTAAAATTAGTTATTGTGAGACACACTGCAGCATAAGAGCGATTGTTTCTAAAATTAATTAAATAGATTCGCCTCGTAAAGTGTCTTTCTTTTTTCTTAAACCGCATGATTACTTCGTTATAATCATTTAATTTTTCGTCTAAGAAAGTAAACACAACTTAGCCAGAATACCTTCCTTTTTAAAACATGTTAGAAAATTACTGGTCCAAAATATCCTAACAACATAAGTAAATATTACGCATCCTCCGTTAAATAATACTAACCAGGAATATCCATGCAAACAAATGGACGTAGTGAAGTACAGGATTCGTCGTTTAACTTTCCGTCTTTAAAAATCTCAAGGCAGTGTTCAATTTTCCCTATGTTATTAGGTTCAAAAGGGCTCCATAATGAGCGTAAGTCGGCAACTGTTCCATCTCTCCACCTCCATTTACGTTCATGTGTATTGTAATTACCTCCAATCCACACTTTGAAAAAAAAATCAAATTATATTGGAAAACAATTACTTTGAGTCCAAAGAAAAGTTAAGAGAAAAATTAAAAGTTTAAGAAATTATTTTTTTTTAAATTGTAAATTGGTTTAAATACAGAAGGTAGCAACAGTGCCAATATTGTGATCAATATGAGGGCGTGTGAAATACTATAAGGCAGGGGTCTTCAAACTTTTCAGCCCCGATGGCCGCATCAACTATCATATATATAAAAAAAATATATACATATATATATATATTTACATATATACCGATGGATGGATGGATGGATGGATGGATGGTTGGATGGTTGGATGGTTGGATGGTTGGATGGTTGGATGGTTGGATGGTTGGATGGTTGGATGGTTGGATGGATAGATGGATAGATGGATAGATGGATGGATGGATGGATGGATGGATGGATGGATGGATGGATGGATGGATGGATGGATGGATGGATGGATGGATGGATGGATGGATGGATGGATGGATGGATGGATGGATGGATGGATGGATGGATGGATGGATGGATGGATGGATGGATGGATGGATGGATGGATGGATGGATGGATGGATGGATGGATGGATGGATGGATGGATGGATGGATGGATGGATGGATGGATGGATGGATGGATGGATGGATGGATGGATGGATGGATGGATGGATGGATGGATGGATGGATGGATGGATGGATGGATGGATGGATGGATGGATGGATGGATGGATGGATGGATGGATGGATGGATGGATGGATGGATGGATGGATGGATGAATACACATTTCCCCTTTACACTCGCCCTCACGGAATAAAAGTCTGAAAGCCACCTCCAAGAAACATTTTTCCGTGGTCAAAAAGAAAACAAATACACTTACGTGTGTTAAAAATACTTACTTTTACTAGAGCCTTTTGGCCTTAGAGAGTTTAAAAAATTAAGTTCACTTAGTGATGAAACTGTTGCCAGTGCTCTTCTTTCGAGAAATCTTGAGCAGTATTTCTAAATACAAGAAACAATATTTTGTTTGTTTATTGTATCATTTATCTTAGATTATACATTTTAATGTATTCTACTCTGCTTACATTAGAAATAGAGGTCAGTACCCGTTATACGTGAATTATAGGCCTATTTATTTCAATGTTATACTTGTTTGAGAAAAATATTATATAAAATAGTTATTGGTCAAAGTGCAATGTGCTTACTACATGTTGAATGATATTAGTTTCAAAGCAAAGAAATAACTAAATAGCTAAAAATCCGACACATTTTTTAAAAAATAGGCTACCTATACCTATTATAAAAACCAAAATAAATACACTATTCAGCACAAAATTATATTAAATGCACACACTGATTAAGAGACTATGATGGCTCCGTTAAAAACCCGGCTATTTAATGATATTTATGTTGTTTTTTTAAAGTAATTTGTATTACTTTTGGCCGATAAAATTGTATACATTTCATAGTGTACGTCTCGATAAATAGATCTAAATCAAATTTGAATAAAGTAGTTCATTTCTTAACATTCTAAAATTGGACGATGACGCCATTAGTTTTGTGTACGTTCAGTAGTTTTTAAACTTTTGACATGTGACGTCATTGTTTTATGCATTCTCATCTCAACCATAAACACTATTCTGGTTGCATGATTAAACATGGGGTTGTACATTCGAATATGTATTAATTTTTATTTTCCTTTATTAAATAAAAGTGTGTTTATACATTTAAAACATCCAACATATTGTTTTCAAGAAAAGTCCATATCTTTAAGTTTTTCATATATCGCTGAACATAATGATCATTTAGCCTAAAAATGTTGCGGACAGAGAGAGAGAGAAGTGCGCACATGGACTTTTATATATTATGATAATAAAAATTTTTATTTTAATTACTATATAATATTATGTACGACTATTGAAGGATAGACAAGCAATTGTATACAAAAGCAGGCTTAGGGCTGGAGTAAGACGGCGCCATTTAGTAGCATTATACAGGTGACTCTAACTCAAATTTCCAAAAAGTTTTAAGTGTGCTTCAATATTTTATTACGTTGAAATGATAATTTAAAATTATTGATGAGGGTGTGACACCGTATCGAAATTTAAACGGAAGAGAATGAGATGCCACCCTAAATTACCACACCTGGAGACAACCGATCTAGTTAAACAACTACAAAAAGCGAAAAGATTCACCTCAGCATCATGCCAAGACGATGGAGTTGAGAACACTTCAAAGCACTTGTCATTAAACACTTTGGCATCTGGGCTGATGCACGTCGCTGAAATGTTTTAATTAATTCAGAAAAAGAAGTTGCTAAGCTAAGGTGTTGTCTTTAAATTATGGTATGCCAGTTTAACCATCTTTAGCTAACCGTTCTTCTTCCTATAGTCATGAAAAGTCTGAACCATCTTTCCACTCCCTAAAATGACCACATATATCAGCCAACCTCTTCATCCTCCAAATTGCATTTTTCTTTTTTGACAACATAATCTAAACATTAAAAATTCTCTATTGGCTAATTCTCAGAGGAAAAGATAAAACAATTAGTGCTTATTAAAAGTAAATATAAAAATATATATATTATAATTAATCCTATTTTAAAAATATATTTACCTTGTTTACAGACAACTTTGGCGAAAGAAATCAGTAATGAAACAGTGCAAATCTTCATATTTAGCATCATTTTGGCTTAGTAACCTTGACATATATAGAGCTTTTTTACTATTAATACAATATATAATTTTGATGAACATATCATATTTCAAGAAAAATAATACGCATTTAATGATAATTGTTAAATTATTAAAAAGAAACATAAATCAAAAGTCATTGCTTATTTCAGCTCCTAATTTTAGTTCCACCATTGTCTTGAGAGGACCACCTTGGAGGCTACGGACTGAGCTTTTATAGATGAGTAGAAATTAGTTATTCTTTTTTCCGCGTTAAGTACACTAATGATATTCTTTTACTGTTTTTAAAAGTTTTATTTCCGAAAAGTAAATTGCAAATTTAAAAAACAAAACATTCTAAATCTAAACAAATATTTCGGTGTAGTTTCGCCACTCACTACGATTTGAGACGATATATATCGAAAACTTAGACATCAATATTTTTTATAATATCTGATGACAAAGTATAATGTTTATTGTGTATTAGTAAATATGTATTTCTTACCTGTTTCATGACGTTTTG
Organism: Physella acuta; assembly: GCF_028476545.2. NCBI lineage: Eukaryota > Metazoa > Mollusca > Gastropoda > Physidae > Physella > Physella acuta. The sequence goes on along the minus strand of NW_026731899.1, from coordinate 31,382 downwards.
AATTGTTAAATTCTTTCACCGTTAGCTACATTTGCTTGTTGTGAATAAATGTAAACACAAGTGGCAAGTGTATAGAACAAGATGTAAATTACTAATTACTCGTTTTCTAGATGCGGATTTGAAGTTTTGAGAAGTAAAACTCAGTGAGTTGTTTCAAATACGATCTTTTATAATTTTATAAGGTTTGTGCACGACAGGTGTTGCAATTAGAGTTGTAATGTATGAACTTCAAAATTGACGCGACAGCTTTCAAATTTGTGTTTTGACTGTTAGATTGGTTTTAATATATATGTGTATATAAGTAGTCTGTAAACTGCTGTTTGTTAGTAGGCCACGGCGAGGACATATATTCTGACTGACTCAGTCCCGTAAGGCCAATTCATTTCCAGAGGTCAATGAAAAAAAAACCAGAAGTAAAGAGCCCAAGTACTCTGGAAGTGTTTTTAAAATGTATCTTTTACGCATTAAATCCAAAGCTTAGTTAAGGAATACAGAGTGGTCAAATGTAAGGTCTGATTTTCTCCCCCAAGATAAAAACTTATATTTGGTGACCTCCACTAGTCAGAAACATTGTTAAATGTATACAAGAAAATATGGTTTTGGTAAGTTAAAACTATCTTTCAACTTTCAACGTTTTCCATGGGTAACACCATTTTTTTGTGTGTATGATCCTCTGGGGTCGATCTACGACCACCGGATCGATTAAAGGATTTCGACGTGGAAATATTTTTCAATAAATAACACATTTAATGACATTTTCACTAGTGCTAAGTTTTTAGTCACCGCCAAGCATTTACACAGGGCTATGTAAACAATAAGCCAGATGTACAGAGTGGTGATGTAATGTGTATGAAAGGTGAATACGTGGAACGGGTCACTGCGTGTGTGTATGTATCATGTAGTGAGACACGAGGCCGGGTGTGTTGACGTGTATGGTGTTGTACGAAGTGAACGAGGGTACAAGGGAAGCGACTGGTCGGGTGACAGTGGCTGTGTTGTTAGCGAGAGAAAGGTGGTGTGTAGGGATGAATGCGGAGGACAGTTGAAGGTTGAGTGTGGAAGCAAGGAGGTTGATGTTGGGACTGGAGGACGGGAGATAGAGAAATAAAGAATACTGTAATAGCCTCAATCGTGTTGTGCTTTCTTTGAGATTCAGACGCCCTCACATACAGAGCCTAAGCACCTTAAAAATTGTATTAAAAATATTCAGTGTTTCTACTTTTAATGACTTGGTAGGGAAACTTCGACACTGCAGTGAAAAACGACCGATTCACAGCACACTTATGATAAAGGATGTTAAATCAAAGATGCTTAAGCGATACGTTATCTATGTTTAACATCCCACGCTTTCTTTGGCAGCCGTCCTATGACAGTATGTTACAATAGAATTTTTATCTTTCCAATAATTTCATCTTGCGTCCATTTCCGTTAGTTGTGAGTGTTCAGTATGTAGACTAATCAACTCTCCATCTAAAACATCCCATTGTGACCTATTTTCCTTATCTACGGGAGTCATTACACGTTAAAGTAAAATAAAACGTCCTTTTAACTTTTATATAATAGGCCGATGCATTTGTTCGCTTGCATATTATGGTAGTCTAGGTGAATAATGTCGTAATAAAGCTGTATGTGTGTATATTTTGACTGCTGTGTGTGTAATATGACTCTTTGTGTGTTTGAAATGGCTGTCTCTGTTTGTAAAATTTGCTGTCTGTGTGTGTGTAATAATGCTGTCTGTGTTTGTAATATGGCTGTCTGGTTGTCTGTGTGTGTAATAATGATGTATGTGTTTGTAATATGGCTGTCTGTGTTTGTAATATGGCTGTCTGTGTGCACATAATAGATGTCTGTGTATACAAAATAGCTGTATTTGCAGATAAGATGACTTTTTGTATGTATAATATATATTTTTGTGTATAATATGGCTACCTATGTGTATTTTATAGCTGTTTACGTGTAAATTATACTTGATTAAAATAGTCTTCTGTATGTATAATAATGATATAGCAGTAAAACTGGCTTGAATAATACGTCTCTACGAATGTATAATATGGCTGTATGCTTACATTTTTATCGCTGCTATGTGTATACTATGATTGTTTGCTTGTATAACATTGCCTATATAATAAGCAGAGGCGTAGCGACCTTTCCCGGCGCCCGGGGACAAACTTTCGATTTGCACCCCCCCCCCCTCGAACTTTTAATTTGCAACCCCCGCTCAAACTTTCAATTTGGCGCCCCCCCCCCCCTAAGGTCGGCGCCCTGGGATATATGTCCCCCCCTCCCCCACCTCGCTACGCCTCTGATAATAAGGCTTTCTGTGTGTAGTATATAGCTTTATAATTTGGGCTGAACCTATGGCAAAATGTATTTATCCTGAACAAAGATATCTTCATAATTGTTGCAACGCGCCATCTAATCTTTTCATCACTAGACTAAAAGTTTTACTAAAGTGGTTATCACAGGCTGACAATGCACGTAAGACACTAGCAATACCGTTTGTCGAGTGAGAAATTAGTGAAACATACATTTTGTTTTATGAATGTTTTTGCTTAAAGACTTAAAGGCACATAGCCTAACGATAACGATAACATAGATAACATGTTCCAAATGTTGAAAATATTGGAAATTCTTGTTTCTATCAAGTCATTTTTTTTTAAAGAGAAACACTTGAAAGAACCCCACTTGAGCAGAACGTTTTTGCTAGAACTGTTTACAACTTCTATGTGAAAGAGAGATAACTCTAGAGTCGGTTCTCTCGAAACAACCTTGCCTATTGTTTAAATACTGTTTTGTTTACCAGATACCTAAAAGTTAAATATTGTTAAGCAAAGAACGCAACACATTGTGAGAGGTATAAAGCTAAACTAAGATAAATATTCTTCATTAGGACAGTGGTTCTCATACTGCGTTCGAGCAATCGCTCGGCAGATAAAGCTCGATGGCTAGGGAAAGCAACGCATCAAAGAGAGAAAAACGCCCAAATCAAACAACTGCTGCCTTGTAGTTTGTTCTTAACTTTGCAGGCTTTAAAACCAAATCCAATGAGAAAAACAGGCTGAAATCGTAGTCAACGGCCTTTATGGCGCATAACAAGTCGACACATAATACTCAACTGTGCGAGAGGAAATCCCGTCTAACAATACTATTAAGAAGTAGAAGAAACATAATCAACGAAAAAAATTACGATTAGGTGTGAGTTTCTGCATTATGTTAGTGTTTTACTAACACTTAATGAAAAATATATTTTTAAACGACCCTTTTTTTACTTTCTGGTATAGAGACTAGGCCTATACATAAAGTATTGCATTCGTGAACAAAAATCACATGCAATTTTACAGTTTTCACCGTTTTACACCTCAATACTTCATCGTATACGGAGTATATGCGACTTATTTTAATCGAGCAAAAATTATGAATCCATATTTATCAAAATTTCGTGATTTTTATGAGTAATCGAGGCGGGAAAACATTCTGTCCTTATGTCTGGGTGTGTAGATGTATGTCTGTGAACTCGGTAACTTGAGTACCGTTACAGCTAAATTGATGACATTTCTTTTTTAAGCATTACATCAAGTTTGTAGCTAAGAATCAAATTTTCAGCATCTTCCGTTAAACGGAAGTGTGACTTATTTTACTTTTAGTTTTTCAAAAGCCTCTAACTTGAGTACTGTTTCAGATAGATAAACAAAATTTCACATGTAAGTAAAAAGAATATAATTCTCTGCTTTCTGTCAAATTTTGAGTAACTTCGGTTAAACGGAAGTAATAATTTACGTTATCTCCAATTTCACAAAAAAAAAAAGTGAATTTATAAAGTATTAGGGCCAGGTCCTGCACTGGCCTCTGTGAAAATTATATCTTTTACTTGTGTGTGAAATTGCATTTATCTATCTGAAACAGTACTCAAATTATAGGCCTTTGAAAAATTCAACGTAGACAAAGTTACACTTCCGGTTATCGGAAATCGGAAAAGTTGATACGGATCTAAAAAATTTATATAATACTTGTACATAAAATTTCATCCACCTAGCTGTAACAGTACTCAAGTTATCGTGTTTACAGACACACATCCACCCATCTACACATAAGGACAAAATTGCAAAGTCCAGTTTTTCCGGCTCAATTACGCGTAAACAGTAGCGTAGCGAGGGGGGCGGGGGGACATATGTCCCCGGGCGCCGAGAATAGGGGGCGCTAAAATGGGTTGGAAAAATAAATTGAAAGGTTGAGGGGGGTGCAAATTGAAAGTTTGAGGGGGGGTGCAAATCAAAATCTCGAGGGGGGGGGTGCAAATTGAAAGTTTGAGGGGGGGGGGGTGCAATTGAAATCTCGAGAGGGGGTGCAAATCGAAAAGTTTGTCCCCGGGCGCCGGAAAGGGTCGCTACGCCTCTGCGCGTAAAACGCTGATATTTTAATAAATCTAGATTTAGACATTTTGCTCGATTATAATAAGTCCCCTATACTCCATTTATGATGAAGTACTGAGAAGTAAAACTGTGGAAACCGTCAAATTTTCATGTGATTTTTGTGCACGATTACAATACTTTCTTTATACTATGTTTACGAGAAAGTAAAAACTGTTTCATATCTGCTAAAACCAGCATCCCGCTCGTTGTGTTGTTTGTATGCTGTGTTGGGCAGGGAAGTGGGAGGGAGAATCTTATTAACCACTCCTAGTCATGAAGTTGTTTATTTTTTTAAAGTCGCATCCGGTTTACGGCCGGGGTCAAGAGACTAATAGTGATAGGACTCGCGCTGACTTTGATGTGAGCGCTTTGTAATTTTTTTTATACGACTGCTGCTTGCTAGATATGTGTTTTAATATTGTATTTTTTTAATAATACGTAACGAAAAAAAGCGCAAACTAGTAAAAGAGTCAAAGATAGCCTGGTGTGTTGAAATATTTGCGGGTTTTCTAGTTTTATCTAATTATAATTAAGACTTTGTGTATTGTGCTCTAAAAAAACTGTGTTCAAGCATTTGGAGTTATCAAAATGTTGAAAAATCAATCACTACATTTAAAAAGTTGTAAAGATATGATGGTTTTTATACTACTCGCAATCATATCCGCGGTAATGGACGCAACTAAGTATGCGGGTAAGTTCATTTTCATATTTTTCTGCATGTAATTGTTTTAATTAAACTTGGTAAGAATTGTATCTACCGAGCATTAAAAAACAAATGGCCATAATAAATTGTCTATCGTGTGCATAATGTATCCAATTGTCCACACTTTATATCAATGTAATAAAAACCTCGAAATGCAGATATTAAATAATACCAATAAAGTCATACTAAAAATTGAAAATAATCAGTAATGACGTCGCTTTTTATCTGTCCGTTACTGCCTATATCTGACTAACATTTCACTTGATTTGTCACCTCAGATTTACAGTGGATCACCGTTTTCTCCGCCAATAACCAACATTCTGTAGAAGGCTACAGGTTCAACGCAATCTATGTTGAGAAGGGCATGTCAGTGACTTTTTCCTGTACGGTACGTCACAGTAGGCCCCGTCTCACCATCAGCATCAGAAATGAGACAGGTTTTGTATTGGGCAGTGCCACCAATAGCAGTTCACTGGAGGTGAACCTACCCAGTACAGAGTGTAACGATATTGGCAGATACAGCTGTGAGGTCAATGACTTGGATGCTGGAAGAATAGAATCATTTGACTTATACCTGATGGTGGATAATTGTAAGTATAAAAGAGTACATTGGAGAATAGTAATTATATACATACATACAATTATGTAAATATATATATATATGTGTGTGTGTGTGTCTGTCTGTCTGTCTGTGTGTTTATGGCATTTTATTATCATAAAAATCTACATATTATACACAATGTATAATTTAAACCCTGTGTTTCTATTCTTAGGCCCTGATAAGCTGTGCTACAACGAGGCGCCGGCAAAAACAGTTTACGCTGCCGTCAACGATACCGTCGACATCGAACTTTGTTGTATCGCAAACACAAAAGGTTTCACCGGCATCGACATTGCAATCAACGGCGTGACTATTATATTAAACGACGGCAAGGAAAAAATAAAATTTGATGTTGAACCTATTGGGCTTTCACCATTTCACTTCCTTGTTCACGTATTTGTGGTAGACATTCAACCTACTGACTACGGGGTACTCAGATGCGTTGTTCGCTCGAACCGAAATTTCCCTGTTAAATATGAACTGCATCTAAAGGGCATTGGTAGGTTCACATTCTATATCCTTATTGTCCTTTATAAATTAAATGCTGGAAATAGAAGCTTATCCCGTCATAATGATGTCAAAAAATAAATTATTTAAACACGCATTCAAGCCCATGTTATCGTTTCAGTATATACATGGCTAGTTATATATATATATATATATATATATATATATATATATATATATATATATATATATATATATATATATATATATATATATATATATCTATATATATATATATATATATACATATATATATATATATGTATATATATATATATATATATACATATATATATATATATATATATACATATATATATATATATATATATATATATATATATATATATATATATATATATATATATATATATAAGTATCCCATTTAACATAATTACCAAAATAATGAATCTTAAAGTAGCTTATTCAAATTATTTACTTAAATATATCTTTAAAATGATCTCATTCAAATTATTTACTAAAGTAGTATACAAAATGTGTCTAATTCTATTTATTTAACAAAGTAGTGAATTATACGTTTAAGTCACAAAATAGCCTACCCATTAGGCAGAAAAAAAGGCAAATGAAGTAGAGTTAACCTGTTTTTTAGGTTTTCGGCACGCATAGTAATAATTGCCAGTAAAACACATCGAATCAAATACTATTCGTTTTTTTAAATATGTTTGTGTGAATCTATAAAAGTAATCTAATTAAAATCGTTAACAAATCGCTAAACGTTTGTACTGCGAATGAAACTATTCTAAACCTGCTTTCAAAGATATGGTATACAGGTTTAATGTTGCTGCCTAAATTATCCAGTGTTTTTTTTTAGCTTTAAGTCTGTAGTAGTATCATCATCGTTTCTCCAGGTGATGAATGCCAAAGGGGCTGGTGTAAAGGTGCTGAACAATGCCTACAGGTGCAGACTGCACGCGCTACGCACGAACAGGCCAACACAACGTGTGCTCCGCACGGAGCTCAGGTGTTTACTGGGGACCTCAAGGACCAAGACAAGAGGTGTATCTCAGGTATACCGTTACATGTTGGACATTTTTAATAAAGCAATTAAGAATTAACCTTTTTAAAAAAAAACAATTCTTGAATAGTTGATACTATAAAAGTTGATATTATTGGAGTCGATTCAGTTGATGATATAAAAGTTGATATGTTAAAAGTTGATATTTTAAAACATTAATATAACTCTAGTCGCTTCAGTTCAATTTAAAAATGTTGAAGTTGATATTACAAACATTGATATTCTTATAGTGCTTTGATTACGTTGGTAATTAGGTAGGAGATATTGCAAAAGTTGATATGGCTGTAGTCGATACAACTAAAACATATCTCTAATATTGTGGTTGATATTGTATTATTTGACATAGTTGTCTTAATTATTTCTTTAGTTAATGATGTGCTAGTTAATATAATAGTAACTTATAAAGTGTATCGCGACTGTTAACTAGAAAGTCTCGAGTTTGTATCCCGAACTCGAGTCCTTAAGACATCCCTCCAGCTCTGATGGGTACCTGACTAAAGTTAGGGATACTAAGTACCTACCACACTATCTTCCCATTAGTCAAGATCATTGAAATAACTAAACTCTACCCATCTAGAAGAGGAAACTCCACCAGCAAACGATTGCTGTCATGTATCTTGTTCTTCCATTGAAAAAGGATATGGAAGCTCATCCACAAAGAAAAGCAGGCTAAATCGGAGTCATTGGACTATATGACGCGTAACAGGTTGATACTTTAAAACTTAGCTGTTTTGGAGGAAATCCCATTAACATTACAATAAAAACAATTGAAGAAGAAGAAGAAAAAGAAGTTTACTTAAAGAAATATCACAATGGGTCCCCCCAGAAACGGTGTTGTAATATTCCTATTTTAGTTTTTAATTCATCCTTTTAATTGTTGATATTTTACCATTCCACAATGCCAAAGCGTATAATGCAGTTTTGATGGAGAAAACATTTTCAATGAAAAATTACAATATTGTGATGGGTGCCCCTTGTAAAATTTCAAAGGCGTCTTGGCCTCATCCAGTTCATCCCTGTATTCCACACATTATTAAACGCTGTTCCTGCTTCCATTTATAGACTTGGCAAATGACTCTTTAATCAGCGTGAAGACGTTTTTGTCGGACAACGCTGGATGTCTTGTGTACGACGTCATAGGAACATTGATCACTACACGTGATAGCTGCGACGACAATACGTCGTACTTGTGCCAGATCCATTATTGGGGTAATGACGTGTTTCTGTCTGTGTCGATGCTTAGGTAATTTTTTATTCTATGTTGTTGTTATTTTACTTCACATTAGATGATGTAAGAGTGAAAGCATGACGTCTTATACTGTCAAAATACATACTGGGGTAAAGGGTTTCTAGTTCATGTTGTTTTTGTAAACCAATAGCGTGGAGTTTGAAAAACTTTAAAATGTTAGATTTAAATGAATATTCAACGATAGAAAAACAAACAAATGAACTCTACTTTATAGTCTAAAGAGGAATCTTTACTTTTACTTTTTTCACAAACACAACTCGAAAAGATTTAATTTTTTATAATGTCTTAAATGTTATTTTAGTCACAAACATACTTATATATATATATATATATATATATATATATATATATATATATATATATATATATATATATATATATATATATATGTATATATATATATATATATATATATATATATATATATATATATATATATATATATATATATATATAATATATAAATTTCAATTGTGTATGTTTCTTTGTAACCGAGGTAGCATTAATATAAAGTGCTTGTCGTCTACATTAATTAATGATTTAAAAGATAAATATTGAAAGTGGTATAAAATAATTTTCCTTTTTCAAACTGTCATAAAAATTATGTGTTAAACTTATTTACATTTACTTATTACGTCCCTTGATAAATTAGGAAAACAAAATTACTTCCCTTTATCAAAAAACATTACATCGTTGTAAAATTTAATTGTTTTACTTTTTATTACTTTGTTTTGGTGTTGGGGAAAAAAATAATTACATAATTAGCGTGGATTGATCAAGTGCAATGTAGTAGTTATTTTAAATATTGCCTTTTATTTATTTCATGCACTAAACGTACTTTTTAGTAATTATTAATTTTAATCAAAGACAGTTGACTTAAAAAAGACATCTTTATTCTGGAACGGGAATTCCTGCAGGTTATTATTTGTGTCTTTTTTTGCGCACGAATGGGAATTCAATTTTGTCTGTCTTTTTTACGCACAAAGGGGAATTCGTTTTTGTCTGTCGCACGAAACATGAAAGTCGTCCTTTTTTTACCTCACCATTGTGCGTACGTTTTTTTAAGCAAACGTTTTAACAGTACATTTAGCAGTGTTAAGTTTTACTACGTTCTCGATTGTAAAGGCAACAACGAAAAAACAATTTCTTTCAAGAGCTATGTTTATGTTTTATAGCTTCAAAGTTTCCATCAGATGACATTGCTTTACACCGCAATTTCTTTTAAAATCAAAGACAGTTTAGAAGTCAGCTCCTAAATGTCCTCTATGTTTACTTTTATCTAGTCTTTAACTGAGTCGAATCCGGACGTCCTTCGGCGCACCGACGGGGTGTTATTTGGCGCCCGCGCCTTCCCGTGTTCGCTATGATGCCTACATTCGTTTAAGTGAGCGCATAAGACTAAGAATAAGTTTGGGGTACTATAGACGTTTACTAGGTTAAATCAGGCATTTTCACCTCAGCATGGTGCGATTTGGCGCTTCGGGCTAGGCTGTGAGCATTTTGCGTTTATGTTTACGTTTGTGTTTTTTGTTTGTGTTTGAGTATGGGTTTGGGGTTGGGTTTGTGTTTGCGTTTGTGGTTGGGTTGGTGTTTGCGTTTGGATTTGGGTTTATTTTTTTGTTTGCGTTAGTGTTATGTCATTGTTTGCTGTTATTTTTTTGTGTTTCGGTTAGTTGTGGTTTGGGTGGTTAGGGCGGGCAATGACGGGTATATGCTGACTACTAAACACACAATTCATGGTACTTTACAGATAGGTTACTCACAGAGGCCAGTGCATGGCCTGGCCAGGACGGCTAGTATATATATATATATATATATATATATATATATATATATATATATATATATATATATATATATATATATATATATATATATATATATATATATATTTATGTATATATATATATGTATATATATATATAGATATATATATAGATATATATATATATATATATATATATATATATATATATATATATATATATATATATATATATATATATATAATCTATTATGTTTGCATTAACTACAGGAATGCCTAGAGAACTTCAAATTCAGTCTATACCTGTTAAAGAAGATGTCGAACCAAAACAAAACTACCTGGTAATTGGTGTTGTGGCTGCCGTGTCTATCATATGTCTAGCTGCCTTATCCATTTGTTACCTGTTGTACAGGAAGAAAGGTGAGTACAGTAAATTCACCTGCGCCCAGTATTGCGTCATGTTTCCAATTATCTTTCCATTTGATTTAAATTTGTTTCAATTTAGAAAAGTAGGTTACAAATTCCATGCTCAGCTCAAAACATAAAGATAAAGGCATTTATGGTTTACATTCTTTTTTTTAAATTTCAGCAAGCAAATATATATATATATATATATATATAAAACTTTATATATATAAGTGTATATATATACATATATGTATAAGTTACGGTCAGAGCCCGAAGACGGCCAAAGAACTCATTGGCCAATATCGCCTCCCATTGACCGGTCATTCTCCGAAACTTTACTCGATTTCTGCCTTTGGCCGGCCAGTCCGAATTAGAAGATCATCTGGCTAGGGTCGACCGGCCTAAGTCCGAATTAGAAGATCATGGGCAGATTTAGTTTTTTTTTTAATACCGCAAGGATCATGATCAGGGACTAGCATACAGTTGTTTTAGAACACCATGTTACGTTCCTAGCTTGTAGAAAGCGCACTCGATGCTCATAACAACTGCAATGACGCTTCGGGGATCACCACGATCTCTGCCAACATGCGGTATACGGACGAAACATTATCTCACACTTCAGCTTGTTTAAAATGTGTGTCTGATTTTGTTAGCATCTTAGCACCTTGAGTTTGCAAGCTAGTACAAGCTGCTGACCTGTTGTCCATAATTTTTGTTTATTGCGACATAATCTGCAAGTAATGTTCCCTCCGTACCCTCCGTCTGCTTCATTGACTATTCCGCATATTGCTTGGAAATCGTTGCCACACGACCCTCAAGAATGGGCTGCACTTCAATATTTTTCACAAACTACACATAATCTGTTGGCCTTATTATTGTCACGCAACTGGTCTGGACGTTCCGCCACGGCAGCATATGTGTTAGCTGAGGATTTCTTGTTAAATGTTTTCAAGATCTAAGTTTTTCGGGCTTTGGCCAAGAGAGCCGGTCAATGCGCGTACATGGCCGGCCAATGCGTGCTTTGGCCGCACTTCGAGCTTTGACCGTAACATATACATAGTTATATATATATATATATATATATATATATATATATATATATATATATATATATATATATATATATATATATATATATATATATATATATATATATATATATATATATATATATATATATATATATATATATATATATATATATATATATATATATATATATATATATATATATATATATATATATATATATTTGTTTAATGAACCTGGAACGTTTAAATTTACAGCGACGATTTCATTATATTACTTTAGCACAACGTATTGTTTTTTTTTTTTTAACTTTTTTATTAGTGTGTTATAAAACATGAGGATATAAAAGAGTTCTGGCAGAAATAACAATAGAATTTTTTTTACTTATTTCAGAAAATTGCTCTCAGAATCCGAAAATGTTGACCAATTTAAATACGAAGGTAAGTGTAATAAAGTAAATTTATTATGAAAAGAGAATACTGAAGACAAGTTTAAAACATGTGTAATGACGTGGTAGAATAGTTTCACGTTTATCTGCATTTGGTTTTCACCCGTGGCGTCGCGAGGCGGTGGCGGGGGTTGCGGATTGCGCTGAGTGACACCATTTAGGGGTGTGACACCAAGCCGAAAATTTGCAAATTATGTAGAAGGAAAATGCTTTTTGCCTGTTCAGTGAATGAGTAATTAGAGCTTAAAAGTCTTATAAGTACACTTTGACCATCTCGACAATACATATGCACCCACATACCCACCCACACCAGACACACGTATATATATATATATATATATATATATATATATATATATATATATATATATATATATATATATATATATATACTTTTTACTTTTAGTCTGTTAAGGGTGGGGGGGGGGGGGTAGGGTGACACAATGAAGTGCCGCACCGTGTGATACTGGACCTATCAACGCCACGGTTTTCACTACTTAAATGTTACTCAATAAATATTAATTTGCTTATCGTTTAAACGAGCGTTACATATTTTTTTTAATCTCTGTTTTAAAAATGAACAGAACAAAAATTATTTTTTCTCCATTTAGTTTGGTCGTTAAAAGCATCTTAATATTTTTTTCTATTTTTGCTTAATTATGCCAGATAATAGCCAAGATTATGATAGTAATTCCTAAATAATGTTTCGCAAAATACATACTTAGCTGTTTACCTTTTAAACACAATATTCATATCTTCCTTTTTTCTATATCATAGACCTAATTTTAAAAATATGAAGTTAATTATATATTTCTCAAGGTTTTGTCCCAAAAATGTTTTCACTGTAATCTAGCTGTATCGCAAATAAGGCTGAGAGTTATCCCTAAATCATTATTACTGCGATACTATTGTAAAGCTACATTGATTTTATTTCATTCATTAGATGCAGACCAATATCACACGCTTGATGACGTCGAGCACCACATGCACAAAGACCTGGACCACGGCCACGAGTATGACGTCACCGATGACTTCCTCCTCCAGGCTAGTCCTGATCACCGAGACAGCCTCGCCTCGCCACCTTCTATGCCACCAAGACCACATCAACAACAGTACATTGAGTTGAGATTGGTCTCTATCGACAAAAGCTCTGAAAATATTTCTTCAGAAAGTCTGGATCTCTCAAAGAAAAGCTCTATTGATATAATATCTGATAGTAATGACAATGATACATGTAATACTAGAGAGTCGATTGAGAAACATATTAAGAAAATAGCAGACATTACAATTAGTAGCCATAATAGTGAATATAATACTACACCTATAAATACAGCTAATCAAGAGCATCCACTCTCTCCATCTGTATTTCCATCACATGTTAATGATAGTTTCCAGAATAGAACTCAGATAGTAAAAGAAACATTTATTGAGGAGCAGCAATACCTAACACTAAACAACACGGACCAAGATCTTAAAGGACGTTCCTATTTCGTTGACGTTCTTAATGTTAAGGTACAGAGTAAAGAGGATGTTAATTATAGTGAGTACAATGCTATAGCCCTCGATACATTGAATGAAGAACATCAGTATTTCACATTTCATAACAGCCAAACAGATAACAGTGAGAGCCTAACTAATAAACTAAAAAGCCAAACTCAAAATTCCATTGACCAAACTGATAAATTAGAAAGCCAAACTCAAAATGCTAATGACCACGCTGATAAATTAAAAAGCCAAACTCAAAATTCTAATGACCAAACTGATAAATTAGAAAGACAAACAGCCAATCTCGAGCAAAAGAATACATTCACATCGGATTATTTTGAGTGGGAGGGTTCGGAAGTCAACACAACTGCATGTATGACCTTTGAACCCGACAACCCAAATGACTACAATGTTCTAAATCCAGGGATGAGAGACAGTGTTGTAGATGTTTACCTCACCCCAACTGTATCTAGTACAGACAGTTCAGAGGACAAAAGCAAAAACAATCTCTCGCAATATATAACCAATGATGACATGAGAACAGACAATAACGATTGCTATAACGATAACCAGAACGAATATATTTCACCGGTTGAAGATTATCAGGAGAATAAAAGAAATTCAGGCTCTGGTTATTCAGTATGGGATGGCTCCAACATAGCTGATCAGTGTATTAGTGATTGTAATTTGGGAATTACAGGCCAAAACAGCAACTGTGACGAGAGTTATATAGACCCTTTGCTCCACGACTATTACCAGGAAACAATGAATATTAAATATCTCTATTTAGATGGAACAGTTGGTAGGCCTGTTATGGAAAATGATAATACATCAAACAACCAAGGCTCACTCCATGTGCAAGATGGCGCCCATAAACCAAACTCATCTCATGTGAGTGGTTATTTTGAATGGGACGGCTCAGAAGCAATAGCTGACCACGATTTGCCAATAGCTGAGGGTCCAAGCATTGGCGAAAGACCAGTATCTGACTATTCGGAGTGGGATGGCTCTAATATAGGCTATTTGGAGTGGGATAGCTCTAAGGAACCAGTTCCTTCTAATAAAGATTTAACTCAATCATTTTCGAGTGTAAATCCTATAATAACACACGACATTTCTGATGAGAACTACATAGACCCAACATATTACAGCTACAGTGAGACACCTCTACAATCGAACTTGAATAGTTTGACTCTGCTTCAGGGGAGTCCTAACACGTCCGCCAACACCAACATTCTAAACGACACACCAGAGAAAAACAGTGGCGTTTTTGTTCATGATGGAGATAGCGTCGTCAAACCCACGCCATTATATTTTAGTGGATACTTGGAATGGGACGGTCAGATGGTAAAAAAATAAACCTGATGAGACTCAAGTTAATAAAAACAACCCATTGGTAAACAAGGGAGATATTGTTGAGAGCAGTCTAATGAACTCTATTGTTCCAAATTCTATAGATAGTATATCTGGAGATGCAGAAAGTGACTATACTCAATGGGAGTGGTCAAATGTTTCAACATACGATGGACCCAGAAAATTGCTATAGACTTGCAAGAGCTTCAGAGAATGACCATAGCATGGTCATGGAGTTCACAGATGAACAAAGCTGATGACCACGTTTTAATGTCTTCAGTGGGTGTGGTCGAGTGGACTTAATGAATGATAGGAAGACATTTTCTTATCAATTAATTAACAAGCTCCTGCTTAATCAATAAGAAATTAATCAAATAAAATATGACTAAAAGTGTATGGCCTAGCTGGTAACCAAACTTTTACTATTATTTCGGGCTTCCGATCGAAGGAAGGTCGTGGCTAACGTTTGAAAATAACCTTTGAGCCCTGGCCTCCCTGGCATAATTTCTCCCATTTCCTGAGCTCCCAGGCCCAAACTGATTTTTACTTATCTTTGCCTATAACTTTTAAACCGTTTGATGTAATCAAACCACATTTGATATCAAGGCTCAGTATCAAACAACAATTCAGCAAACATTTACATTTCTATGGACACTTTAAGTTCTTAAGTTTTGCAAAGGCATGCACAACTTGTAATAATGATTCCGTAAGAAAAGATGCCTCTTTAGTTTTAACAAACACTGTCTTTATTCAACTGTGTTGTTGTTGTTGTTTTTTTTTGCTGTTTTTATTGTTTGTTATTTGCAAAAATATAGCACAAAAGTATAAATAATATCTTGACAGAAAGACGTGTTGACGTCGAAACTTGAGTCATACTATGTTGGAAGCGAATACACAAGACCAGGGGTTCCCAACCTTTTTTTTACTCTAGAGCACATTCTAAAATATCAGTAGGGTGGCGGGCACCACCTATTTTAAATCGACAAACTTCTTCCAGAGGCGTAGCGACCCTTCCCGTCACCCGGGGACAAAACTTTCGATTTGCACCCCCTCCCTCAAAATTTCGATTTGCAACCCCCCCCCCCCCCCACCCCCTCAAATTTTCGATTTGCACCCCCCCCCCCCTCATATTGTTTATTTGCAAGTTGCACCCCCCCCCTCAAATATTTGATTTGCACCCCCCTCAGACTGTTGATTTGCATCCCCCCATCCCCTCAAACTTTCGATTTCCATCCCCTTCAACCTTTCAATAATGTTTATGAAAAAAATTCTTTCTCGGTCGAATAGTGAGAGGCGACCACATACGAATCGTTCGGCGGGTGCCATGGCGCCCGCGGGCACGGGGTTGGGAACCCCTGCACTAGACATTATTTTTTACATCCTTGGCTGTTGATATTAACTTTTAACGACAATACACAATTCATTTCAAGTACCTAGTCCAAAAATACTCTTTCCCTTTCTCTCTATATCTTTACATCTCTGTCTCTTTCCTTCTCTACCTCTCTCTTGCATACAAGGCAATATTCTTAAATTTTATTTTAAAAAATGCAAAAGTTTTCTCATTTAGGTTGTCCGGCTCTCAATCCAGCTGATTCCATCTCGCCATTTACTATCTTCACCAACCGGCATCGATTTAGCCGTTAGTCCAGCACAGAGACGTCATACATTTTCCACCGTTTGACGAAACTGTCCGAATAACCCCTCGCTAAGATAAATAACATGACCTTGACCATGACCAAATTAACACGACCCCCAACGAACTCTAATTGCTCTACTTTAAGTGATTTAATAAGTGTCGCCGCCTCGCTATCTCCTTCAGCTCCTCTTCTTTTTTAATTTAGTTAATCATATTATCTCATTTAGCTCCTCTTTTTTAATAATGTTTATTAAAGACTCACATGGTTTTACGGTGCTTTGATCATGTGTTTTATTGCAAGAGCTTTGACCACATGTGCTTCTCCCCTTATATATATTTAACAATTATATATATATATATATATATATATATATATATATATATATATATATATATATATATATTTATTTATTTATTTATTTATTTATTTATATATTTATTTATTTATTTAATTATTTATTTATTTATTTTGAAATAAAATAATTAATATGTAACATTTAACATTTGACGAAATAATAATTTTTAGAACAATCAAATCACAAATCATAATCCATAAATGACGTCACGCTTTTTTTTTCGATTTTTACCTCCCCCCTCCCCTCCGTCACACGTCGTCACAAAAAGCCAGACACCCCCCTCTAAAATGACGTCACACCTCAACGTACAACCCCCCTCAAAATTGCAGTTGAAATTTTTTAATACATCGATATTTTTTCTAAAATCTTGTCTAAACTATTACAATTTATTAAAACAGTTATCTAAAACGCGAAATAACGTCTAAAATTCGTTTTCTAACATTGCTTTTTTTATAATGCAAAAGTGTGACGTCTCAACATCTGAACCCCCCCCCCCCCCTCATCACACATCGTCACAAAATTACGGACCCCCCTCCCACTACGAGTGTGACGTCTTTTATGGATGACCCCAAAGATGATAACACAAAATATTAATTTTAAAAAAAATTAATTTCATTTAGTTAGTAGCCTACATCACTGATATGTGTGCATACATAAAATCATTAGACTATTTAGATTAAAAGGAAATATGTTAAGACTTTTCTGTCCGTGCAGTAATGTTGACCAAACAAAGCTTGCGTTTCCATAACTTTCAGGTGTGTGATCATTACAGCAATAATAATAATAATAAAACATATATCTGTTTTTGTTACTTTTGTTTATGCTTCAGTGATGTATAAAAAAAAGCATGAAATTTTTGGAACTTGGGTATTTAATATTTAAAAATGTAAACGAAAAGAACAAAATAGGTACATCATGCAGAAAACTTAATATACATTGTCTTATTTACAAGCATCTATATATATAATTCTCTTCTGGGAGCCGTTAGAAAACAAGCTGCAAGCGCCTCCTTGCAGTCCCCTCTCTTTCTCTCTATCACTATCACTACCACCCCTACATTGTCTGTTGAGTTGTGGTCACGCTAAATGTTTACAAAGCTAAATGTTTACAAATCGTAGAGCCGTAGAGCTGGGTTTCTATTAGGGGCAGATAATTTAGTTCGATTTTAAACTTACAGGAGGTAACTAAGAAATAACTAAGAGGAGGCAGCATTCACGGGGGGGGGGGGGGGGTAGGGTTGGGGTTAGGGGAAAGGGGGGTTAGTGCTTTAAAGCAAATATTTTCAGTGGCAGCATTGGTACCGTCGAATTCACAAATTATGAAGTACTGAAAAGTAGTAAATAAAACAACTAAATAGCGGCGTATGATACGCTGCGGGTCGGCTCGTATTTTTATGTTTACAAAACTGCACCAACGTTTTAATAAAGTCTGGAGCTCAATACCGGGCAGCCGAGGTCAGCCACTCATCTCAAGAGGAAACATATGTCTATTACTGTTTAAGTTTGTTTAAGCTTCAGAAATATGTCTAAAATTAGGTCAATAATCAGGGGCGTAGCGAGGGGGGGGGGGCGGGGGGTGCGGACCGCACCGGGTGACACCATTTAGGGGGGTGACACCAAGGCAAAAAATAGCAAAATATATAGAGAAAAACTTGAGGGGGGGGGGTGCAAATTGAAAGTTTGAGGGGGGTGCAAATCGAAAACTTGAGGGGGGGGGGGTGCAAATCGAAAGTTTGAGGGGGGGTCCAAATCGAAAACTTGAGGGGGGGGGGTGCAAATCGAAAGTTTGATGGGGGTGCAAATCGAAAACTTGAAAGTTTGTCCCCGGGAAGGGTCGCAACGCCTCTGGGGGGGTGACACCATTAAGTGCCGCACCGGGTGACACCCGACCTCGCTACGCCACTGTCAATAATATAAAAAAAGGTAGATATGCATATTGTATTTAAAAGGTAAACAGTTAATTAAGCATTTTGCAAAACATTATTAAGGAATGTAATATCATAATCATGGCTATTATCAGGCATAATCAGGCAAATATAGAAAAAACGTTAAGCTTCTCTTAACTACTATGCTAAATGAACAAAACATAATTTTGATTATGTTTATGCTTCAGAAATGTATTAAAAAATACATGAAATTTTTGGAAGTTAGACATTTAATATTTTAAAAACTGTAAACGAAAAGAAAAAAAAATGTATATTTTGCAGATAACTTAATATAGATTGTCTTATTTACAAGCTAAACTTATGTTAACAAAACTGTACCAACGTTTAATTATTGAATTATTTCGAATTGGAATTATTCTATTAGATCTGGCTACATATTAATCCTGAACATAATTTTTTTGTGTTAACTATTTCATATTTTATTATTGTAAAATAAAATGTGTATAATATTTGCATGCAAGGGTAAGTACTTTAATGTAAATAATATTTAGCTAAAAATGTTATTTTTTTCCAAACATGAAAGCATAGCGTTTTTATTTTTAGAAAATCTAAAAAAATTGGGTTTGCTACTTTTATTAATAACAAAATTAGAATGGCAATCATAAGGATAAGCATTATACAAAAAATAATCCGAGAGTGATCTCCCCTAAACTTTCTCGAATATTTTTTTATTACACTACGGGGGATGGTAACTCGGGATATAGACATGATTTTTTTATTACTTAAACTTTTAAAAATAGAATATAATCTCGTAGAAACAAAGAATTTCGCACCATGCGAACGCCAAGCAAAATGTGTATAATAGTGCGGAATATTATTATTACTTTATAAATTTACATGCGTTTTTTGAGAAATCGGAAATAACGAAAATTACTACTTCCGATCAACGGATATTAATCAAAATTTTAAATAAGGCAGAGAATTGAATCAGCTACTTACATGTGAAATTTCATTTATCTGAGATAGTATTTAAGTTATAGGCTTTTAAAAAATTGAAAGTAGAAAAAACTCCACTTCCGGTAAACTTCCGGTAAACGGAAATCGCTCAAAAAATGAAATGAATCTACGATTTTGATATAATACTTATATAAGAAATTTCATCAACCTAGCGGTATTTAAGTTATCGTGTTTACAGAAAAACACACACGCAGTCACACACAGACATACGAACCAGATTGCAAACTATATTTTCCCAACTCAGGGAGGTGTAAACGTCGAGATTTTTTTTTGCACGATTACAAGACTTTCTATATACTTCGTATATACGAGAAAGTAAAAAAAATCATATTTAAAAACGAATTGTTTAAAAAAAATTAAAAAACACCGATTAAAATAAAAATATGTAAGCGGAAAGCTATAAAATAGAGTTGGAAATAAATCATTTATGACGAAATAGGATTTGTGACATTCATGTTTTTGTTTTATCTTAAGTTATTATTTTATGCAGGTGAGCGTGATTTAAAAATGTATACTTTTTCATCTAATTTCAGTGCTACGTTTTTCATATGGTCTTTTTGTAAATTTTTAATGTTTTTTGCCTAACGTGAAAAAAAAATTAATTGCATGTAAATACACATATTTACAAACATCAAACAATATACATTATAAATTCACTTATAATGAAGACTTTAAAATATAGTACTTTGAGTTATTTTTACAAATCAACCCCTTTATATATTTTGGAGCAAGACAAAACACATCTGTCAGTTAACCCCCCCCCCCCCCCTTCTTATTTACAAACTTTAGACACGATCTTCTTTCGATCGGAAGCCCGAAACAAACTGTAAAAGTTAGGTTAACAGCTAGACCATACGCTTTTAGTCATATTTTCTTTGATTAATTTCTTATTATTTAAGCAAGAGCTTGTTAATTAATACAGCAATCGATAAGAAAATGTCTTCCTATCATTCATTAAGTCCACTTGATCACACCCAATGATGCCATGGAAACGTAGTCGTTAGCTTTGTTTTTCTGTTAACCCCGTGACCTTGCAATTGTCATTTTCTGGAGCTCTCACAAGCCTCCATCAACTTTCTGTTTCCATCTTTCATTCGGAATTTTGACCCATCCCAGTGGGTATAGTTACTTTCTGCAGCTCCAGAAACACTATCTATGGAATTTGAATCAATAGAATTCATTAAACTGCTCTCAAAAATATCTACCTTATTTGTCATTTTGTTGTTTTTATTAACTACCATCTGACCGCCCCATTCAAAGTATCCACTAAAATGTAATCACGTGGGTTTGACGACATGAACAAAGACGCCACTGTTTTTCTCTGGTTTGTCGTTTCGAATCTTGGTGTTGGCGGAAGTGTTAGGTCTCCCCTGAAGCAGCGTCAAAATGGTCAAGATCGTTTGTAGAGGTGTCTATGTAGTTATCATCAGAAATGTCGTGTGTTTTTATAGAAAATACACTCGATAATGATTGAGTTAAATCTTTATTAGAAAGAACTGGTACTTTAGAGCCATCCCACTCCGAATAGCCTAAATTAGAGCCATCCCACTCCGAATAGTCTAGTTTAGAGAGATCCCACTCCGAATAGCCAGATATCAGCCTTACGCCAATGCTTGGGCCCTCAGCTATAGGTGAATCGTGTGTACCTTTCGCTTCTGAGCCGTCCCATTCAAAATAACCACTCACATGAGATGAGTTTGGTTTATGGGCGCCATCTTGCACAAGACGTGAGCCTTGGATGTTTACTTCTGCTTGTAAAATGTTTGACTTACTTGATGTATTAGCACTTTCCATAATAGACCTACCAGTTGATCCATCTAAATAGAGATATTTATTATTTGTTGCTTCCGGGTAATAGTCGTGAAACAAAGGGTCTATATAACTCTCGTCACAGTTGCTGTTTTGGCCTGTGATTTTTAAATTATTATCGCTACCACACTGATTAGCTATATTGGCACCATCCCATACCGAATATCCATAGCCCGAATTGGTTTCATGTTCCTGAAAATCTTCAACCGGTGAAATATATTCGTTCTGGTTATCGTTATAGTTATCGTTATTGTCTGTTCTCATGTCATCATTGGTTATAGATTGCAAGATGGTATTTTTGCCCTTGACCTCTGAACTGTCTGTACTAGATACAGTTGGGGTGAGGTAAACATCTACAACACTGTCTCTCATCCCTACATTTAGAACATTGTAGTCATTTGGGTTGTCGGGTTCAAAGGTCGTATCCGTAGTTGAGTTGACCTCCGAACTATCCCACTCAAAATAAGCAGATGTGAATGTATTCTTTTGCTCGAGATTAGCTTTTTGGCTTTCTAATTTATCAGTTTGGTCATTAGCATTTTGAGTTTGGCTTTCTAATTTATCAGTTTGGTCAATAGAATTTTTAGTTTGGATTTTTAGTTTATTAGTTTGGCTCTCACTGTTATCTGTTTGACTGCTTTGAAATGTGAAATACTGATGTTCTTCATTCAATGTATCGAGGGCTGTTGAATTGTACTCACTATAAGTTATATCATTTTTACTCTTTTCCTTAACATTAAGAACGTCAACGAAATAGGAACGTCCGACAAGATCTTGGTCCGTGTTGTTTAGTGTTAGGTATTGATTCTTTTCAATAAATGTTTCTTTTACTATCTGAGTTCTATTCTGACAACTATAATTATTACCATGTGATGGAAATACAGATTGAGAGTATGGATGCTCTTCATTAGCTGTATCAATCAGTGTAGTATTATATTCACTATTAAGGTCTGTTATTTTCTTAATGTGTTTTTCAATGGACTCTCCAGTATTGCTGGTATCGTTGTCATTACATTCAGATGTTATATCAATAGGGTCTTTCTTTGAGAGATCCAGACTTTTTGTAGACATATTTTCAGAGTTTTTGTTGATGGAGACCAGTCCCAACTCAATGTACTGTTGTTGTTGTGGTCGTGGTGGCATAGGAGGTGGCGAGGCGAGGCTGTCTCGGGGATCAGGACTAGCGTGGAGGAGGGAGTCATCGGTGACATCATACTCGTGGCCGTGGTCCAGGTCGACGTCAGCAAGCGTGTGATATTGGTCTTCTTCTAATGAATGAAATAAAATCAATGTAGCTTTACAATACTATCGCCATACTAATGATTTAAAGGTAACGCTCAGCCTTATTTGCGATACAGCTAAATGTCAGTGAAAACTTTTTTGGGATCAAACGTTGAGAAATATATAATTAACTTCATATTTCTAAAATTAGATCTCTAATATAGAAAAAAAGTTAGATATGAATATTGTATTTAAAAGGTAAACAGTTAATCATGTATTTTGCGAAACATTATTCAATAATATACTATCATAATCATGGCTATTATCTGGAAAAAATAGGCAAAAATAGAAAAAAGTTAAGCTGCTTTTAACGCAGAGGCGTGGCGAAAGAGGGGGGGGGGGCAGGGGGGTACATATGTCCCCGGGCGCCAACCTTAGGGGCCGCAAAAATGGGTTGGAAAAACGAATGAAAATATAATTTAACTGCATTTTTGCTTTATAAATATACAACATATATGGGGGGGGGGGTGCAAATCGAAAGTTGGAAAGTTTGAGGGGGGGGGGGGTGGATGCAAATCGAAAATTTGAGAGGGGGGTGTGCAAATCGAAAATTGAAAGGTTGATGACGAGAAGGGGCGCCAAATAGAAAGTTTGTCCCCGGGCGCCGGGAAGGATCGCTACGCCTCTGTTTTAACGACCATGCTAAGTGAATAAAACATAATTTTGAAGACACGATTAAAACAAAATGTAATAATCGTGTCTTCACTTTTCATAATATTATGCTTTACTTTATTACACTTACCTTCGTAATTAAATCGGTCATTTTTTTCGGATTCAGAGAGCAATTTTCTGAAATAAAGAATTTTTTTCTATTGTTATTTCTGTCAGAACGCTTTTATACCCTCATGTTTTATAGCACACTAATAGAAACGTTAAAAAAAAAACAATAAATTGTACTAAATTGATAACGTAACGATGTCGTCGTTGTAACTGTAAACGTTGCAGGTTCATTAAATAATTTACTTACTTTTCAGAAAACTGTAGTTTCTGGTTTTCTGTGAAAGTATAATATATCATATTTGCATACTGTATATATATATATATATATATATATATATATATATATATATATATATATATATATATATATATATATATATATATATGCTTCGTGAAATAAAAAAAATAAGTATGTAAAACATATTAACCTTCATGTTTTGAAGCATGGAATTTGTATCCTACATTTCTAAAATGGAGCTACTTTAAATCAAGTAGAAGAATAATTGGAAACATGACGCAATACTGGGCGCAGGTGAGCTGATTGTACTCACCTTTCTTCCTGTACAGCAGGTAACAAATGGACAAGGCAGGTAGAGCTATGATAGACACGGCAGCTACAACACCAATAACCAGATAGTTTTGTTTTGGTTCGACATCTTCCTTAACAGGTATATGCTGAATGTGAAGTTCTCTAGGCCTTCCTGTAATTAATGAAAACATTTTATATATATATATATATATATATATATATATATATATATATATATATATATATATATATATATATATATATATATATGTTTGTTACTAAAAATAAAATACAATACATTATGCATGTGAAAAAAGTAAAAGTAAAGATTCTTGTTTAGACGATGAAATAGTGTTCATGTGTTTGATCTTCTATTTTGACAGATTCATTTAAATCTAACATTTATTTAATTTTTTCTAACGCCACCCTATTAGTTTACAAAAAAAATATGCACTAGAAACATTTTACACCAGTATGTATTTTGACATCTAATCTGAAGTAAAAAAAACGACATTGAATAACAAATTACCTAAGCATTGACACAGACAGAAAAACATCATTACCCCAATAATTGATCTGGCACAAATATGTCGTATTGTCGTCACAGCTATCACGTGTAGTGATCAATGTTCCTAAGACGTCATACACAAGACATCCAGCTTTGTCCGACAAAAACGTCTTCACACTGACTAAAGAGTCATTTGTTAAATCTGTGAATAGAAGCAGGAATTACGTTTAATAATGTGTTGTATTCAGGGTTGAACTGGCTGTAGCCAAGGATCCCTGGAATTTTTACAAGTAGCACCCAACCCCAGATAGTAATTTTTCAATGAAAATGTTTCTACATCAAGCCTGCATTTTACTCTTTGATATGATGGAATGTTAAAATATCAACAATTAAAATAAAAAAATAAATAATAAAATAGGAATATTTCGACACCGTTTCTGGGGGACCCACTGTAATATTTCCTGGTTGACGGGCAGTTTACACGTAGAAAAATTATATAAATAAACTTCTTTTTCTTATTCTTCATTTTTTATTGTAATGTTGATGGGATTTCCTCCAAAACAGCTAAGTATTAAAGTGTCATCTTGTTATGCGTCATATAGGCAATTGACTCCAATTTCAGCCTGAATTTCTTCAGGGATGTGCTTCCATATCCTTTTTCAATACAAGTACAAACTACATGACAGAATTCTTTTGCTGTTCGAGTTTCCTCTTCTAGATGGGTAGAGTTTAGTTATTTCAATGATCTCAGCGTATGTGAAGATAGTTTGGTAGGTACTTAGCATCCCTAACGTTAGTCAGGTGCCCATCAGAGCTGGAGGATTGGCATACGGACTTGAGCCAGATGGACGAACTTTCTAGTTAACAGTCGTAAAACAATGTATAAGTTACCATATAATTAAATAACATATCTTTAACTTAAGAAATAATTAAGACATCTATGTCAAATAATACAATATCAAAAACCACAATATTAGAGATATGTTTTAGCTGTATCGACTACAGCCATTTCGACTTTTGCAATAACACTTATCAACATAATCAAAGCACTACAAGAATATCGATTTTTGTAACATCAAACTTCCACATTTTTAAATTGAACTGGATCGACTACAGTTATATTAATGTTTTAAAATATAAACTTTTAACCTTTCAACTTCTATATTATTAATTTAAATCGACTCCAAAAATAACAACTTTTATTGTATCAACTCAAATAATATCAACTTTTATAGTATCAGCTCCAATAATATCAACTTTTATAATATCAACTCCAATAATATCTAGCTTTACAAGAATTGTATTTTTAAAAGAAGTCAATTCTTATCACCTATACTAATAAACCGGGAGTGATCTCCCCTAAACTTTCTCGAATATTCTTATATAACTTGGAATATAGACATGATTTTTAATTACTTAAACTTTTAAAAATGGAATAGAATCTCGTAGAAAAAAGAATTGCGCACCAAGCGAACGCCAAAACAAAATATGCATAATAGTGCGCAATATTATTAGTACTTTTTAAATTTACATGCGTTTTTTTGAGAAATCGGAAATAGCGTAATTAGTAGGCCTACTTCCCGTCAACGGAAATTACTCAAAATTTGTTAGAAGGTAGAAAATTAGATCTTTTACTAACTTGTGAAATTTCATTTATCTATCTGAAATAGTACTCAAGTTATAGGCTTTTGAAAAATTCAAAGTAGAAAAAGTACCACTTCCGGTTATCGGAAATCGCTCAAAAGTTGATACGGATCTACGATTTTGATAAAATACTTATATATGAAATTTCATCAACCTAGCTGTAACGGTACTTAAGTAATCGTGTTTAAACACAGACAGACACACACACACAAAGACAGACACATAGACATACGGACAAGATTGCAAAATTATGTTTTTCTGTATCAGTGAGATTTAAAAGGTTTTTTTTTTGCACGATTACAAGACTTTCTATATACTTCGTATATACGAGAAAGTAAAAATACCTTACGTTTACCTGAGATACACCTCTTGTCCTGGTCCGCGAGGACCCCAGTAAACACCTGAGCTCCGTACAAAGCACACGTCGTGTTGGCCTGTTCGTACGTAGCTCGTGCAGTCTGCAACTGTAGGCATTGTTCAGCACCTTTACACCAGCCCCTTTGGCATTCATCACCTGGGAATTATTGTGTTAACAAAACACAACTTTAACAAATACTTTATTAGTGATTTGATTTGATAACCAATAACAATCACTTATAACTTTTGGCTGATCTAAAAGGTGTAGGCGATTTTCGACGAAATATATTATCGACAGGGGACCGCCTGGCCTAGAGGTAAAGAGCTAGACTGCTAACCCGAGAGTCTAGAGTTCGAATCATTGTTCAAATCAGTGGAACGTCCCTGCGTACACCCATCTCTGATGGTTACCTAACATTTACGTTAGAAAAACAAAAGCTGCTGGGCATAGTGCAGACCAGTCTCTAGAGCAGTTAAACTCTACTTCATCTGCCCCATTTGTCTTGGGCACGTAAGGGAAACGATGATACTATATACTTAATGCTAAAAAACACCGGGCACTACAAATTAGCAGACAACAACATTAAATCTGTATACCATAGCTTTGAAAGCAGGTTTGGAATAGTTTCATTCGCAGCACAAAAGTTTAGCGATTTGTTAACGATTTTAAGTAGATTACTTTAATAGATTCACTGATAATATATAATGGAAACCCACCAATTCCCTTTAGATGCAGTTCATATTTAACAGGGAAATTTGGGTTCGTCTGAACAACGCATCTGAGTACCCCGTAGTCAGTAGGTTGAATGTCTACCACAAATACGTGAATAAGGTAGTGAAAAGGAGAAAGCCCCATACGTTCAACATCAAACTTTATTTTTTCCCTGGGGTCGTTGAATTGAATAGTCACGCCGTTGATTGCAATGTCAATGCCGGTGAAATGCTTATAGTTCGTGATGCAACACAGTTCGATGTCGACTGTATCGTTAACGGCAGCGTAAACTGTTTTTGTCGGCGCCTCGTTGTAGCACAGCTTATCAGGGCCTAAGAATAGAAACACAGTTTAAATTATACATTTTTGTATACTATGTATGCCTGTTGGATTATAAAATGCCATCATATATATATATATATATATATATATATATATATATATATATATATATATATATATATATATATATATATATATATATATATATATATATATATATATATATAAATATACTACTAAAACTCTAGTTTGTTTACATGTTTGAATATTTATTTGTTTGTTTGTCTGATTTGGTACTGTAAGGAAACTGCCCTATATGAGAGGCTGTAAAATAGTATGTAGGTAAAGAACATTTTTTTATTGCAGACAGACTGTTAACCCCCCAATATTTAAAGACGTTAATTAATTTATTGATTTATTCATAGGTAGATTAACCACATTAATTTTAAAGTTTTAGAACAATGCCTTAACTTTTACTGAATAGTGACATTTGTTAACTCATTTTTTTTGTTTGTTTGTTATTGGGGAGAATCTGCATTATGTGTAGAGCTGTAAAATAGGATTTTGGGTGGTAAATATTGTTCTTTCTTAAACACACTGTTAAATACAAACTAGTTTAAAGCCGTTAATTAATGTATTGATATATTCATTGGTAGATTAACCACATTAATTTAAAAAGTTTAGAACAATGACTATAGTAATAGTAACGAGAATTTTTTTTTTACAACAATGTTTTCAATTATTTTTTCTTAAGGCCTATATGTGAATGATAAGGTTGACTATCAGGACCTCGCGGGGCACAAGGCAGGTGAAGTAGAGTTCACTTGTTTCTATGTTCTCAGCATATGAAGGAATAGTGTGGTCAGAGCCATGTTCGGCCGCAATCGTTTTCTTTTTTTAAATACAAACATGTCTGGGGCATGGCGGGGCACTGGGCAGGTGAAGTAGAGTTTAGTAGAGTTTTTTAAAATATAAAAAACGTCTTTTTGAATGTGGGGTCTGGTTTTTTAGGGATGATAACTGCTGGCAGACGTGATGTCATTTATGGATAACCCCCCCGAAACCCACAGTTATCTAACTAGATAACGGGTAGTCTAGTGTATATATATATATATATATATATATATATATATATATATATATATATATATATATATATTACTGTATGTATATAATTACTATTCTCCAATGTACTCCTTTATACTTACAATTATCCACCATCAGGTATAAGTCAAATGATTCCATTAATCCAGCATCCAAGTCATTGACCTCACAGCTGTATCTGCCAATATCGTTACACTCTGTACTGGGCAGGTTCACCTCCAGTGAACTGCTATTGGTAGTACTGCCCAATACATAGTCTGTCTCATTTCTGATGCCGATGGTGAGACGGGGCCTACTTTGACGTACGGTACAGGTAAACGTCACTGACTGCCCCTTGTAAACATGGATTGCGTTGAACCTGTGGCCTTCTACAGAATGTTGATTATTAGCGGAGAAAACGGTGATCCACTGTAAATCTGAGGTGACAAATCAAGTGAAATGTTAGTCAGATATAGGAAGTAACGTAGTGATAAAAAGCGACGTCCTTACTGATTATTTTCAATTTTTAGTATGACTATTAGTATTATTTAATATCTTCATTTCGAGGTTTTAATTACATTGATATAAAGTGGGGAGATGTGGAAACATTATTCACACGTTAGACATGCCAATTGTTTTGTAATGCTCGGTAGATACAATTCTTCCCAAGTTTAGTTAAAAGAAGTACATGCAGAAAAATATGAAAATAAACTTACCCGCATACTTAGTTGCGTCAATAACCGCGGATATGATTGCTAGCAGCATAAAAACCATTATATTTTTACAACTTTTTAAACGTAAAGATTCATCTTTCAACATTTTGATTACTCTA
Source organism: Physella acuta (assembly GCF_028476545.2). Classification (NCBI taxonomy): domain Eukaryota; kingdom Metazoa; phylum Mollusca; class Gastropoda; family Physidae; genus Physella; species Physella acuta. The sequence continues at coordinate 1,738 of NW_026731899.1, read as the reverse complement.
AACGCTTGAACACAGTTTTTAGAGCATAATACGCAAAGTCTGAATTCTAACTAGATAAAACTAGAAACGCACGAGGCTATCTTTGACTCTTTTACTAGTTTGAGCTTTTGTCGTTACGTATTATTAAAAAAAAATACAATATTAAAACATATATCTAGCAAGCAGCAGTCGTCTAAAAAAATTACAAAATGCTCACATCAAAGTCAGCGCGTGTCCTATCACCATTAGCCTCTTGACCCCGGCCGTAAACCGGATGCGACTATAAAAAATAAACAACTTCATGACTAGGAGTGCTTAATAAGATTCTCACTCCCACTTCCCTACCCAACACAGCTCACAAACAACACAACGAGCGGGATGCTGGTTTTAGCAGATATTAAACAGTATTTTTAAAAAGTAAACAATATTTATCCTATTTTAGGTTTATACCTCTCACAATGTCTTGCGTTTTGCGCTTAACAATATTTACATTTTATTTTAGGTATCTGGTAAACAAAACAGTATTTTAACAATAGGCAGGTTATTTCGAGAGGTCCGACACTCTTTCACATCGAAACTGAAAAAATAATTTTAGAAAAAATGCTCAGCTCAAATAGGGTTCTTTAAAGTGTTTCTTTTTTTTTTAAAATGACTTGCTAGGAACAAGTGTTTCCAATATTTTTTAACATTTGGAACTTGTTATCTATGTTTTCGTTATATGGGCTATATTTTACCTTAAAGTCTCAAAGCAAACACATTCGTAAAACAAAATGTATGTTTCACTAATTCGTCACTTGACAAACGGTATAGCTAGTTTCTTACGTGCAGTGTCAGCCTGTGATAGACACTTTAGTACATTTTTAGTCAAGTGATCAAAACATTAGATGGCGCGTTGCAGCAATTATGAAGATATCATTGTTCCAAACAGAAAACAGACATTTTACCATAGATTCAGACCAAATTATAAAGCTATATAATACACACAGAAAGCCATATTATATAGGCAATGTTATACAAGCAAATAACCGTAGAATACACTTAGCAGTGATAAACACTATAAGCAGACAGCCATATTAACGCCTTTTTTACAGCTATATTATTAATATACACACAGAAGAATATTTTAAAGAAGCATCCAGTCATATTATACATGTCATACAATATCTGCAACCAAATTATACTACACTCGGACAGTATATTGTATACTTTGACAGCAGTAATATACATATCAGCAGAAATAGTATGCAGACAAAATTATGGTATAGTTTACACGGAAACAGCTGTAAAATACACATAGGTAGCCATATTATACACACAAATATAAATTATACATACAGAAAGTCATCTTATAGGCTAATATGTGCACACACACAGCCATATTACAAACACGGACAGTCACATTACACACAGAAGCATCCATATTACAAACACAGACAGCTATATTAACGCAGCAGAAAAAAATATACACACAGACAGCTATATCAGAATAACACAAATCTTGAGGTGCCAACTATGATTAGCTATCGATTATATATGTACACACACACACATATATGTATATATATATATATATATATATATATATATATATATATATATATATATATATATATATATATATATATATATATATATATATATATATATATATATATATATATATATATATATACATAAAATTATATGTGTGTTAGTTTGTGAATTCGTACATGCGAGTGTATGTGTCTTTGTGTACGTGTGTGTGTTAAATGAACTGTAG
>NW_026731898.1:415000-510647 GCF_028476545.2 Physella acuta | reverse complement strand
ACCCCCCCCCCCCCCCCCCCCCCCCCGGAGAAAAAAGTCTGGAAGAAACACTGGTTTGTCGAAGCCACAGAAATTATACCTTACATTGCTACAGCAGTAAAAAAAAACAATAAAAAAGCTGTAGACTGGGGTGAGGGGTGGGGGCAAGCCAATTATGCGACTTACCGACGTCATCGCTTGGCCAGTGGTGTCGTCATCAGCCTCTCCTTGTAAGCCCGCGCCTTTTTTTGCAGGGTCTTTTTTTAGTGGCCCACGCGGCGGGCGGTCTGACACACCAGGACCACCAACCTGTGGACCACAGTCACGTGTTACGACACATTAACATTTTTTTTAAGTATTACAGTACAAACTTAAATTCAGAGTCCACAGTGGTAGGTTTAGGATGAAGACAAGGCAAAAAAAAAAAAAAATCAGATTTTATTGAATGATCTTCCCTACCTCCACCGGTCGTTGTGTTCTCTCCCCTTTATTGGTCTGGCGTTAGCGTGGACGAGTCTGGAATCCCACAGCAGCAGATCCCCGGCCCGGGCTGGAACCCGCTTCCTGCGGCACCCTGGGGACAACGATAACATTTATTACTTAACATCAGAGTTTCTTCCGGGCATCTCTCCGAAAGTAATTGAATTTATATAGAAAAAACACATACTTATACCAGTTTCCGCCCCCCCGGAATTTGTTGTCCGCAGGTACCAGATAATTAATTAATGCAGTCACCTAATTGCAAGTACCAGCTAATTAATTAACCCAACTTATTGCATGTGCCAGCTAATTAATTAACCGACCTAATTACAGGTAACAGCTAATTAATTAACCCACCTAATTGCAGGTACCAGCTAATTAATTAACCCACCTAATTGCAGGTACCAGCTAATTAATTAACCCACCTAATTGCAGGTACTAGCTAATTAATTAACCCACCTAATTGCGGGTACCAGCTAATTAATTAACCCACCTAATTGCAGGTACCAGCTAATGTCCTCGTCTCTCATTCTCCACAGTCCTGTGTTGACAGATCGGATAGCGGCCTTGGTGTTCTGGGCATAGAAGGCCTCCAGGTGTTCATGGGAACCTTCTAGAACTTCAAACGTCCAGTCGTCCTCGTCAGCCTGATATTGAAGATGTAAATACGTGGGGTAATGTGGGTGGGATGTCTTCAGAGGCGTAGCGACATGGTGGGAGGGGGAGGCAGGGGTACATATGTCCCCGGGCGCCGACCCTAAAGGGGGGGGGGGGGGCAAAATAAGCTCATTTTAGATGCAATTTGAATTATAAATATAAAAAATATATGAGGGGGGGGGGGCGCCAAATTGAAAGTTTGTGCCCGGGAGGGGGTCGCTACGCCTCTGGGTGTCTTCCGTAATTAATGACGTCATGTATTTTAAATTATGTTTATATTTACCTGAATCTTTTCACTTCGTCAGAAATAACCAACAACCCCCCCCCCCCCCCCACATACACACACACTTAAAATGATGCCACGAAGTTCAACTCTAATCCAGGAAAGACAACTGAAACGGACAATAATGGTCACGATTGTCTTTTATTAATTCAAAATAGGCCTAAATACTTTTCTACTTGCGTTGCCTTTCTTTAAGTAGCTTGTCACAAAGTGTAACACGCCTCCTTTTTGTCCATTTTCGGCCGCTGGGAATAAAACCACGCCCACTTTTTCTTACCGTTTCCAAATAAACCGCCCCTTGGTATGCGTGAAGGCCTTTTCCGGGCCGCGCATTGGTCGACGTGTAAGCCCATGGTTGCTCGGGCTGTCGAACTCTTCCACGCCCATTTCTGGAGGCTGACCAATCGCCACGGCGTCCCACGCTACTAAGTAGTTGGTCAGTACCCCATAACTCAGCGAATCTATTCTTGACCTTTTAAATAAAGGAGAATCAAAATCGATATGATGTACAGGTTATGACTGGAAATAAGATAGTGACACGTCAAGTGTTTCTTCCAGACTTTTCTCTCGGGGGGGGGGGGGGGGCACTTGAAATTTTCGGGGGGGGGGGGCGGTAGACTTTCTTCGGGGGGGGGGGGGGGGGCGGACGCTGTTAAAAGTATATATTTTCTATATAAATTATATAAATTTCATTTCGTTTGGGGGGGGGGGGGGCGGTAAAAATTTTTCGGGGGGGCAGACACTAGTAAAAGCGTATGTTTACTATATAAATTCCATCTCATTCTGGGGGGGGGGGGGGGCAGAGTAGACTTTCTTCGAAGAGATGGCCTGGAAGAAACTCTGGATACGTCGTCCAAAATCATTGTCATGATTTTATTTGGTAACTTTTTACCACCTCGTCACACTAGCTTAAATCGCTTAAATCGCCTATTAAATGACGTCATACTTCACCCGCCCCATCTCCATCTCTATCTTCTTTTATGTCATACGTTTAAAATGTCTATTATTTAACTTCAAAAAGAAAAGCAACGGTATTTAAAATTTTTAAGAAGATGTCCTCATTTTCAAAGTTTGATACAAGATCTATAATTAACTATCCATTCGTTGGACAAACAGTAGGCCCAGTGGCATCATGAGGTGGGCACGGGGAGGGATGGAGAGCGGTCTACACTGGGTGACACCATTCGGGGGTGACACCACAATGAAAAATCGTAAAATTTAAGCTTACAATGTTTTTATCCAGTTTTTTTTTTTTTTTTTAATATAGGATGAGAGGGGGTGACACCAAACCGAAATTGAAAAAATGTTTGAGGGGGTGGAGTGACACCATCAGTTACCTTACGTCACTAAGGTAGGCCAGTGTAAAATAAACGAAACTCACCTGCAAGCGGACCTCCCATGCTGGTTTCAAGTGACCAATCCTGTAGTTTCTAACAATGGAGTGGACGCTGTAAGGGACATCGCCATTGGCGAAGCTCGATTTCATCCAATCAAAAAATTCGTCTTTCAGCTGGGCCGTGGTTTGGGACGGCGTTACGGATGATGGTGTAGCCTTTCTCCTCCAGCTCATCTCTATGGGAGACTGTAAACATCGTCTTGGTTTGCTACACGAGGTAGAAAAATGTTTGCATGAGGCTACAGGGGATACGTGATACAGAAGTAGAGGGGTGTGAGGTTATATGACAGGGGGGTAGCGAACAATGTTTTTTCTAAGCTGCGCGGTAGAGCGGCCGCGCAGTGGTTTTGAAACTGCCGCGCATTCATGTTGTAAAATACATACATCTGTAATGACGCAAGGTTACGTCAAGGGTAGGTTAAGCAGATAGAGGTTAGCAGAAACAGACTATAGCGAGTTGGTTAGAGAGACCAATGAAAATGCAGGAGCTGACCGGTCACGTGGGACGGTCAGCTGACCACTGAAGCATGGGTCTGCAGTTAGTCAGGAGTTGATAGCTAGCAAAGAGAACGGTCAGTAGTTAGGTAGAGAAATGTAGAGTTAGGTAGAGACGATCGGACATATGTAGAGTTAGATACAGTTAGATAGTAGTAGTAGTACAGTGTAGATTAGTAGATACTAAGTCTGTACACATTTAATAAATAAACAAACTGTCGATTTGCACCCCCGTCAACCTTTCAATTTATTTTTCCAATCCATTTTGGCGCCCCCTAAGGTAGGCGCCCGGGGACGTATGCCCCCCCCCCCCCCCCTCGCTACTGCATTGGGTAGACAAGCATGAATGGATGAAATACACAAGTCGACCAATACGATGCTATAAGGGGCATATAATGATACAAAGATTTATAATGTAGATACACATATATAAGGCAATAACGGGTCAACAAGAATATGAGTCTCAAGCAATTATAAAAATATTCTGTGTTATTTTGTTTGTCCATAGATCACATCATGCATAATAAGGGGACGTCATAAATGGCGTGCCGTATCAACATTTTTTTTAAATGGCGATTTCTTTCTAAAATATTGATTAGTTGGTTTTTTTTTTCCAATTTAAGGATAGTGATAGATATTTAATATATTTTACAAAAAATTGTTTGAAGATAAGGCAAAATAAACTTCAAAATTTTAGATTGAAAATTATGTGAGAACAATTGTGATCAAGCAGTGTGACGTCATGTATTGACGACCTCTCAGTAAATATGTGTCTCGCTCTCCCATTGTCCCGACCCCTCCCTTATAACATGGCTTCCACAAACCCCATGTTTTCCTCTTTCCAGTCATTTCCCTATACAAACTTTTTACCCACAATCCTAAAACGTCTTTCATTGTGTGTATTAAGTATACTAAATGAATTCAACGCACACTTTCTCTCACAACCAAGTAGCCAGTTTTAACTCAAACTGTATGATTAGGGTAACTATATGTGATTTTAATTGTATGTTAGCTTAACTGTATTTTTACAAGTTAGCCTATCGCTTCTTATGTAAGCCTCAAGGTCGTATGTCAGCAAGTCTGTAATTAGGCTTGTCTGCCTTTACCTCTGAGTATTTTAGCCTACCTACCTGTATATTAACCTATATAACTGTATGTTAGCCTAGCTACCAGTATGTTAGCCTACCTACCTTTTTGCTAGCCTACCTACTTATATGTTAGCCTAGCTACATATATGTTAGCCTACCTACATGTATGTTACCCTAACTACATGTATGTTCGCCTATATACCTGTATGTTAGCCTACCTACCTTTTTGCTAGCCTACCTACCTGTATGTTAGCCTACCTACCAGTATGTTAACTTAACTACCTTTGCGCTAGCCTACCTACATATATGTTAACCTAGCTACATATATGTTAGCCTACCTACTTGTATGTTATCCTAGCTTACTCTATGTTATCCTACCTCACTGTATGTTAACCTAGCTACATATATGTTAGTCTACCTACCTGTACGTTATCCTAGCTTACTCTATGTTATCCTACCTACCTGTATGTTAGCCCAACCACCTGTATATTAATTAGCCTATCACCTATCTCAGTGCCTGTTAACTTGAAACTTTTTTTTTATTTAAAGATTTAAAAAAAAAAAAAACTTATAACCCAGCTTTGGGCTCAGAATTTAGATAACTTACAGTACAGTACTCGAACATTTTTCTTAAGATCATTTAACTGTCTTCTTCTTGATCTACATATACGACTTTCATTTGACAGTTTCACATTGTGAATAACAGGGGTGACAATGGTGTGAGAAAGTATGACAATGAAAGGTGGGGGTTGGGGCATGGAAGTGGGGGTCGGTAAAAATTGAAGGAGGGGAGGGTGAACATGGAAGGGGGGGGGGGGGTAAAGACAAATGAAGTAGGGAGGGGTGATGTAATGAAATGTAAGTGGGGGTGGGGTAAGGAAGGGAGGAGTTGAGGTTATGGAGTTAGGAGGGTGTGGCAAGGGAGGTGGGAGACTAGTGTGTGTGTGTGGGGGGGGGGGGGGAATAATGGACTCAATATATAACAAAATAAGAGGGCAGATGTGACGTCACCGGCCCTATCATTGTCTCCGCCCACGCTGATGAGATCCTATTGCTGCGGTGTCAGCTGTCACGTTAGTGATGAAGTGGTAGGGGTCAATAGGTCAGGATGTATAACAGTGGAGGTGGGGCAGGGAGGGAGAACTGAATGATTAGCCCGTAAAGGTCACAGAACGATCAGACAATAGTGGCTAAAGTACACACCGTAGACTACACACGTGTTGGGGGGGGGGGGGGGGGTTGTCCATAAATGACGTCACACTCGTAGGGGGAAGGGGGGTCGGTAATTTTGGGACGGTGTATGATGAGGGGAAGGGGGGGGGGGTGGTTTAGATGGTGTGACGTCACACTTTTTTCATTATAAAAAAAAGAAATGTTAGAAAACGAATTTTAGACGTTATTTTGCGTTTTAGAAAACTGTTTTAATAAATTGTATTAGGAATTGATTAAAATACTCTGTTTTGACATACTTCAGACAAGAGTTTGGAAAAATATCGATGTTTAAAAAAAAAATCAACAGCAGGAAGGTTGTAGGATGAGGTGTGACGTCATTTTTGTGACGACGTGTGACGGAGCGGAGGGGGGGGGAGGTAAAAAATCGTCAAAAAAGCGTGACGTCATTTATGGATGACCTCTTATTCAAACAACAACACACACGTAGGTGGGCACAGTGGAGGTCGTATACACCTGTGCGGTTACTAAGACCGACGAAGTAATAACAGACAATGTATAATGCATGCAGTTTAACCCCGGGCCATGTATAAAATAAATCTAGACTCTGACTAACTTAGCATTCGAACTCGGAGCTTCTAGGTCAGCTATCGCACTATTTTAAGAAATCTAAAACGTAACTAAAAATTCTCAAACTTGTTTAAAACAAGTTACACCATTAAAAAAATAAGATAGGAAATTCTAACGATCTAAGAAAACTTTTTAGCGCCTATAGAATATGCCACAGTTGCCGTGAAACTCCGCCCCCACCCCCCCCCCATCCCCATCCCAGAAAGCACATGGATAACAAATCGTGTTCTGCGTGTGTAGCACTCTATAAGGGATGTGTTTAGAATTAAGTAACGGTGCGTGACATGAGGGTCTGATTTTATTACGTCACACTTTCGCGTTTTAAATTATTTTTTTAAGCCGAGATCAGCGAAGTCCTCTGCCCTAAGGATCCGCAGCTCTTCTAGAGTACATTCCATACACTACCCCCAGACCACACCGGCACTTATCATCGTATGTCTTAATTAGTCCAACCTTCATTAATTGTACGCGCATATTCGGCAGCTAAGTTTCGTAAAAATTTGGAACTTTTCCAACAAATTTATGTACATACGCTCATCTGCGTCAAGTACAGGTGGATCACAATGGCGTTATAAATTAGGGGGGGGGGGGCAGGTGTGGTGGGGCGGGTAAGGGGGGGGGGGTGATTGGTGCAGAGCATGGTCCATACTTCTAATGCTCCGCCGACACTGTTTCCCACAAAATGTTTAACGCCCGCGACGTTTTATTCTAGCTCCATCTATTAGTCATTGTTCTTTACCTGGGCTAGCAAGGGAAGCGACTCTATAGATCCTTAGTTTTCAAGGGAGGTAAAGCTTTACACAAGCAAGTACCTTTTATTTTTAAATATACAATTTTCGCTAAGCTAACACTAAAGTATTTATTAATTTAAGTTGTAGCATTTTATTTATTTTTATTGCAAGAGTATATTAATTTGGTTAATTATTTCTCTTTGCAGAATGTTAATGATTATTTCATTAGCGAAAACTTTAGCGTACTAAATAATGTTAACTGTATTTAATCAATAAATTTTCTTTTTACTATATTCAATAGAGTAAAGAATTCCTACTGTCACAAATATTATTTCTTTATTTCCTTATTTATAATGTATATTACTTTATCATTTATTCCAACTAATTTCCATGTTGTACATATTGTAAAATAAGTTACTTCACTTAGTTTCACATTCATATTTGAAACTTGATTTTTTTTTGTTAAACATTTCAATTTACCTGCAGAATTTGGCATACATTAATACTAATAGTTTCGCTGTCTGTCTATCTATCTATCTATCTATCTGACAAGAACGCTGTAGAGAAAACACAAGCAAAATAAAAACATGCACAGTAATTCGAAAAACGAAGTATGACGCGGTCACATTTAGCACAGAGTAGAAAATAATCTCAAGCCGGAGAGTGCACACAGTAATATGACGTCATTGATTTTCGAGTAAACATTGAATAAAAAGGAAATTTTGTCTAATCTAAATGGTTTGCGTAAAGAGTTTCTTGCATACAATTCTTCGGGTAGGGGCGAAGCCCCACCCCCCGCGTAAGAACGTCTGAGCCCCCCCCCCCTCCCCAACTCAAAAGAAATTTCTTTATCGATACTCTATAATAAAATTACCGCCTAATTAATGTGTCTAATCTAAAAAGTGGTTTTCTTGCAATTTCTTTAATGCAATTCTTGGGTAGTGGCTAAGCGCGACACCAGTGTTTCTTTCAGACCTTTTCCTCCTCGGAGAGGGGTGGGGTACTTGAAATTTTCGGGGGCGGGGGTAGAATTTTCGGGGAGGGGGGGACACTGGAAAAAGTATATAATTATATTTCGTTGAATGGTACGGTAGACATGTTTTTGGGGGTGGGGGGTGGGGGGGGGGGGTTGTGTGTGTGTGAGGGGGGGGGGGGGTGGTTTTAGTTTAGAGAAAAGAGACAGCACTATCAACCTAGCGCCCGGTGTATCCTTCCTCAACGGGCCATTTTTCTCGTACACAAATGTTAATGTAATATGTTTCACTGAAAATAAAAATATTTTGACAAAAATTACTAAATACTGCCTGTTGCAGTTCATACACTATTTTTTAATAACTCTAAAAAAAGTAAAAAAGTAATATATTATTTTAGTTGAAAAGAATAAAGTGGGCTTTAAAAATGAATAATAATTGATCTTTTTGTTTAATTTTTACTTTCTCGAGTAAAGAGTATAGAGGAAGTATTCTAATCGTGCCTGATAATTATCATATATGTTGACAGCCTTTGCCGTTTTACACCTCCATACTTTATCGTCTACGGAAAATAAAGGATGCATTGTAATAGTGCAAACAATCTAAAATCGAGATTTTGACACATTTTGACGTTTTACATCCGTCCGGAACGCAACGACTTCGTTTTGCAAATTTGTCTGTTTGTGTTGTGTAAGTTAAGACGGTAACTTGAGTAATGTTTCAGTTTGATTGGCGAAATTTCATGCGTAATTATTATATTTTATTTGTAGTTTTCTTTCAGCTTTTGAGCGAATTCCGGTCACAAGAAGTAATACTTTACTCTATTTCCGTGAGGACACTAAAGTTGGCTACAGTTTCAGTTAGGTAGAAGACTTTTCATAAATGGTGCTTTACTATATTTCTGGTTTCTAAAATAGCGATAATTTGAGTATCGTTTCCGTTAGGCGAACGAATTGCCATACATTTGTATAAGATCCTACTCTCCTGATTCTTACACATTTTGAATGATTTTCGGTGACCGGAAGTACAACTTAACATTATTTCCGATTTCTCAAAAAAAAAAATCACTTTTAACGGATCTATTTCTTTCAAACTTTTCTCTTAGATCAAGATTCGATGACATAGCACGTTGACGTAATTAGATATTTGATGAACTTTTTAAAAAATTAATCAATGTTTTCTCATAAACTTTTGTATCCAGTGACATGCAAACGTTTATCCGTGCGTTTGGTGCGCATTTTTTTTTACGCAATTCTTTACTATTTTTACTTTCTCGTATATACGTAGTATAGAGAAAGTATTGTAATCGTGCAAAAAAAAAATCGAGATTTTTACAAATCTCGACGTTTTACACCTCACTAATACGGAAAAACATAATTTTGCAATCTTGTCCGTATGTCTGTGTGTGTGTGTGTCTGTGTGTGTGTCTGTCCGTTTGTAAACACGATAACTTGAGTACCGTTACAGCTAGGTTGATGAAATTTCATATATAAGTATTTTATCAAAATCGTAGATCCGTATCAACTTTTGAGCGATTTCCGATAACCGGAAGTGGTACTTTTCCTACTTTGAATTTTTTAAAAGCCTATAACTTGAGTACTATTTCAGATAGATAAATGAAATTTCACATGTAAGTAAAAGATCTAATTCTCTACCTTCTGTTAAATTTTGAGTAATTTCCGTTGACAGGAAGTAGTAATTTACGCTACTTCCGATTTCTCAAAAAAACTAATGTAAATTTTAAAAGTACTAATAATATTGCGCACTATTATGCGCTTTTTTATTTCGCGTTCACTTGGTGTGCAATTAATTTGTCTACGAGATTTTATTCTATTTTTAAAACTTTAAGTATTTAAAATGGATTAAAAATCATGTCTATAGCCCGAGTTCCCATCCCCTGTTATTTTATATAAAAATATTCGAGAAAGTTTAGGGGAGATCACTACCGGTTTATTTAAAATTATGTATACGACAACGTTTAGGGGAGATTATTCCCGCTTTTTTACAACGTTTTTTTTTATTTCTTAATTCAGATTCATATCTCAGTTTTCTTTGCTTCGACCTAAAACGGTGAAAAAAAACGATAATTTTGTTCAAATTGGGTATTATTGTTATACATGAGCATTCGCGGAAAGAGGAGAATATCTTTAATTTTCATTTTTATTTTTATTTTATTTTTTTGTAGTTGGAGATTTTTTTTTACCTTTTCCTCTATTCCCCCTTTGAATTTCACTCGCTTTCACGTCTTTGTCTCTTTTACATTCCTCCCTCTCCCTCCCATTCTTTGTAAGCTCTCTCTCTCTCTCTCTCCCTCTCCCTCTTTCACTCCTGATGTTAGCTGTAGTTCTCTTTCTAATCAAATCACGTTTGTCTCTATGTTACTTTCTGGCCATTACTTACCTGCCTTTATACGTCGATTACGTCCCCGCACGAATGTAAGACGTATATGCATATTTTTTACTATTTCCACAGGGCGACTGTGTGGCTCATCCACAGAAAAGATGCGTGGCCTAACCACACATGCAAGACGCCAGCTTCACATATGTCTGCTGATGTCAGCATATTTTGCGACCGTTATCGCAGTAAAAATGGATGAGGTCTTCGCCCGGGAGAGCGGTAGGTGTCAAGTTATCTCCCTCTAAAGCAGGGGTTCCCAACCTTTTTTACTCTAGAGCACATTCTAAAATATCGGTAGGGAGGCAGGCACCACCTATTTTAAATCGACAATTTCCTTCCAGAGGCGTAGCGACCCTTCCCGGGGACAAAACTTTCGATTTGCACACCCCCCTCAATCTTTCGATTTGCACCCCCCTCCTCCCCCCCCCCCTCCCTCAAATTTTCGATTTGCACCACCCACTCAAACTTGCGATTTCCATCCCCTTCAACCATTCAATAATTTTTATGAAAAAAATTCTTTCTCTGTCGAATAGTGAGAGGCGGGCACATACGAATCATGGCGCCCGCGGGTACGGGGTTGGGAACCCCTGCTCTAAAGACTGTTTGTTAGCTACGCATTGTCTCCCTTACATCGTTCTTTAAAAGAGGTTGCTACTCTATTTAAATTTAGAAGGAGGGGGAGGGTAATTTTTAAAATATCACTTATCTTTAAGAAAATTCAAACCAATAGAACAGATTATAATATTCGGTTGTATTTTTTAGATTTTATAACGCACTTTAAAAGGTCAGAGGTCATAATATTAATTGGTAAACAAAGACTTCAAATATGTAGTTCCAGTACGTGGATGAATCCATCTTGAAGGGAGTCCTACGGTTTGTTCATTTTATTGTAATGACTCTCGGTTTTTAAAAGAAATAAATGACATAAAAAATAGCCGCGGACTAATTTGTTGCAAAGTCTCCCGACAAAAACGTTTCCTTTCAATAAACACAACACTTGATGAGTGCCTCAAACATATACGATAGACTTAATTGATACAGTTGCTTACAGAGTTTCTTCTAAGCATCTCTTCGGGGAAGCGGAGTCCCCCCCCCCCCACACCCTTCTCCCCTCCCCCTCGGAACCAACTGGATTAGAGATAAGCAGTGTTTTTTTCCAGACTTTTTTCTCCAGGGGGTGCTCTTGATATTTTCCGGGGAGGGGGGGGCACTGGTAAAAGTAGACTTTCTTCGGGGGTAGGTGGCTCTGCCTTCCCCCCCCCCCCCCCCCTGAAGAGATGCCTGGAAGCAACTCTGGAGATTAGAGACATTGTTTTTAGTACAGTCAACATAAAAGCTCACGACATTATGTACTGTAGACGAAAAATGCCTTCTCCCCACCTAAACCCCCTTTCCACCACGACCATTATTTAAAGTAATACCGCCATCGTATCCCAATTATTTACTATATTTTGAAACTGCCATTCCATCCCCATTCTGTACTGTAGTGCTAAAAACCCTCACCCCCCCCCCCCCTCCCATTCTTTACTGTAGTGTGAGCACCCCCACCCCCCATTCTTTACGGTATTGTCTGGACTGTATTGTAACCACCCCACCCCCCCTCCACTTTTCACATTTTAGCACCGTCATTTTGGCACAACCAGGCCCACGGTGAGTTAGAGCAAGCGCTCAAGGAACGACAACTGGGGCTAGCGAAGAATGTAATTATCTTCCTTGGCGACGGTATGGGGCCCTCATCGGTGACTGCCGCTCGCATCCTGGCTGGGCAGAAGCTGGGCCACCCCGGGGAGGAGCACCAGCTGTCGTTTGAGAAGTTCCCATACACAGGTCTGTCTAAGGTAGGTCATGTTTACAAGTTGATGAACTAATACTATACTAAAATGACGTCAAGGTAGTACAACTAGGTAGAAAAAAATTCGAATAATAGGCTTAGAAAAGTCAATTTCATTAATAAAAGCAGTGCGCGCTGATTGCCCCATGTTCGCATATTATATTACATTTCTTTTCAAAATAACTGTTTTTGTCATTGAATACAAAATTGTTTTTGTTACTTCCCATATCACAAAATTTCAAATGCAAGGGAAATAACCTTAAATTGAAAACGTTAGAAATACAAATATAATTCATATTAAGAGAGTAAACATAAGCATTATTTTAATTTTAGATTACAAAATACTAATTTCAGATTGTAAATAAATTGTCAACCAATCTTTGTAATTTTGAAAATGTAAAAATTGGTTGTCACTATTTAAATAGAAACCCTTTAGCTCTTTCAAAAACCTAATTTGTGGACCTGTGTTATGTAGATTTCGTGAATTTATTATGTGTAATACTGCTATATTGACCTATAATGTCAATTTTACTTAAATATTACAACACTGATGATAACAGAAAAATGTATTGGCTCGAAAAATAATAATTCCTTATACAACTCTTTACATTTGAGACCAAAAAAAAATACTTACCAACACTCTAATATGAAATTTGAAGCTTGATGAAGGACTCCTATGGTTATTGTTAATTTGATGAGGGTAGAAAGTTTTATTTAAGGTGTCTTAGTTTACTCTACATATCACATATGCTACTTATAATGTAATACTATCATTTTCTGTTTATCACAAATACATTTCAGTTCTAGTTATAATAAGCCCATACCACCCCCAACCCACATCACCAAAAACAACTTTATTCTTAGACTTCACAACACCCTTCCTAACTCTCAACAGAACATCGAATAATCATTTAATTAAACATTAAATTTGCAGGTGAAAAAAAAAAGATTTTTTTAAATATATTTTGTATAGTACTAAAGATAACATAGCAAGAAAAACTGGCGCTGTAATTTAAATGTCTGAGGCAAAATAATATTTAAATAAACCGGGAGTGATCTCCCCTAAACTTTCTCGAATATTTTTATATAAAATAACAGGGGATGGGAACTCGGGCTATAGACATGATTTTTAATCCATTTTAAATACTTAAAGTTTTAAAAATAGAATAAAATCTCGTAGACAAATTAATTGCACACCAAGTGAACGCGAAATAAAAAAGCGCATAATAGTGCGCAATATTATTAGTACTTTTAAAATTTACATTAGTTTTTTGAGAAATCGGAAGTAGCGTAAATTACTACTTCCGGTCAACGGAAATTACTCAAAATTTAACAGAAGGTAGAGAATTAGATCTTTTACTTACATGTGAAATTTCATTTATCTATCTGAAATAGTACTCAAGTTATAGGCTTTTGAAAAATTCAAAGTAGAAAATGTACCACTTCCGGTTATCGGAAATCGCTCAAAAGTTGATACGGATCTACGATTTTGATAAAATACTTATATATGAAATTTCATCAACCTAGCAGTAACGGTACTCAAGTTATCGTGTTTACACACGGACACACAGACACACAGACACACAGACACACACACAGACATACGGACAAGATTGCAAAATTATGTTTTTCCGTATCAGTGAGGTGTAAAACGTCGAGATTTGTAAAAATCTCGATTTTTTTTTTGCACGATTACAATACTTTCTCTATACTACGTATATACGAGAAAGTAAAAACGAAATCTAAAACTATTTCCTTTCTCGGAAGTTTCAGCTGTCGTCACCCCCCCCCCCCCCCTCACACACAGTGTTTCTTCCAGACTTTTTTCTCCGAGGGGGGGGGGCGCTTAAAATTTTCGGGAGGGGGGGGGGGGCGGTCAACATTTCGGGGGAGGGGCGGACACGAGTAAAAGTGTATGTTTACTATATAAAATCCATCTTATCCGGGGGGAGGGGGGATGCTCTGCCCCCCCCCCCCCCCCGAAGAGATGCCTGGAAGAAACTCTGCTCACATACACACACCCACACCTCCCACGGAGAAAATTGTCCGAAAGAGACCTCGATCAGATGCGTTCTAATAATTACACAAATGGTGTTTTTCCGTAAGTTTACTGTGTCCTAACTTAGCTATGTGTAACACGCGTCGTCACATATATGAAGCTGCTTCAGAAATATGTGAAAACTACAAACGTGTGTAGATGTGTGGGGGGGGGGGGGGAAGACCTCTTACTACCATTTTACTTTCTCGTATATACGTAGTATAGAGAAAGTATTGTAATCGTGCAAAAAAAAAAAATCGAGATTTTTACAAATCTCGACGTTTTACACCTCACTGATACGGAAAAACATAATTTTGCAATCTTGTCCGTATGTCTGTGTGTGTGTGTCTGTCTGTGTGTGTGTCTGTCCGTGTGTAAACACGATAACTTGAGTACCGTTACAGCTAGGTTGATGAAATTTCATATATAAGTATTTTATCAAAATCGTAGATCCGTATCAACTTTTGAGCGATTTCCGATAACCGGAAGTGGTACTTTTCCTACTTTGAATTTTTTAAAAGCCTATAACTTGAGTACTATTTCAGATAGATAAATGAAATTTCACATGTAAGTAAAAGATCTAATTCTCTACCTTCTGTAAAATTTTGAGTAATTTCCGTTGACTGGAAGTAGTAATTTACGCTACTTCCGATTTCTCAAAAAACTAATGTAAATTTTAAAAGTACTAATAATATTGCGCACTATTATGCGCTTTTTTTATTTGCGTTCACTTGGTGTGCAATTAATTTGTCTACGAGATTTTATTCTATTTTTAAAACTTTAAGTATTTAAAATGGATTAAAAATCATGTCTATAGCCCGAGTTTCCATCCCCTGTTATTTTATATAAGAATATTCGAGAAAGTTTAGGGGAGATCACTCCCGGTTTATTTAGACTAAATACGGTTAACCACACTCTCAACCGCCATACCCATCAACAGAGGCGTAGCGACGGGGGGGGGGGGGGTACAAATCGAAAGTTTAGGGGAGGGGGTAAAAAACGAAAGTCTGAGGGGGGTGCAAATCGAAAGTTTGTCCCAGGGCGCCGGGAAGGGTCGCTACGCCTCTGCCCATCAATGTTTTTACAACAAAAAAAAGGTAAAACTCAAATTCTTGTTCCCATCTACTCTCTGTCTATCTCAAGACCTACTCGGTGGACAGGCAAGTCACTGACTCGGCGTCAGCTGCCACGGCGTTCCTGTGTGGCGTCAAGACGAACCGCGGGGTGGTGGGGCTGACGGCCCAGGCAAGGGAAGGCAACTGTAGCTCCGCCAAGGGAGCTAACGTCGACTCGATTCTCCGCTGGTCGGCGAGGGCAGGTACGTTTTAACATTGATGAGTTAATTGATCAGCCACTCGTCTAGAGTTTCTTCCAAGGGGCGGGGGGGGGGGGGGGGGCGGTAGACGAACGAAATGGAATTTATATAGAAAACATACTTTTACCCGTGTCCGTTCCCCCGTTCCCGGAAAAAAGTAGTCCCCCCCCCCCCCCGCGGAAATAAAGTTTGAAAGAAACGCTGCATTCGACAAGTCAATAGAGTAGTTAAACGATGAATCGATAAGTCAACGGATCAATCATTCGATCTCTAAAAATCAATCGGGCAGCCAACGAATCAGCCTGTTAAACTATCAATCAGTGTAACGACTAATTCGTCTCCCAATTAGTCAATTTAGCAGTTAAGTGGCGAATCGATCCATCATCAAATCGATCTTTCAAATGATTAGTCAATCAACCGATCTGAAAATTACACACCAGTTACGGGAGGTATAAATTTGAATAATTATGCAGATTAGTACACGAATCAAGTAATCATAGCCTTAGAAAGTAAGTAAAACATGGAGTAAGGGATGGGGGCGGAGAGGGTGGACTGACCGAGTTGCCTGGTTATATTTATCACTAGCAGTTGTGTCTAACAACATCCTGACTAACAACGGTCTAATTAATGAAGGCCTAATTTGTGTTCTTTACTTCTCAGTCAATTAGACTTTGTTTTAGTCATTACGTCTATAATGACATTACATTCATTGAGTTTGTGTGTGGGGGAGGGGGTCTGAGTAGGGGGGAGGACTTATGGGACGATATGTGCATAATAAGGTGAGAAGGCTGGGAAGTGGCAAGGGGTGGGGGAGGGGAGAAAGAGAGGAAGCAGTGGTAGCTGACTTTTTGTGACAATGTATGGTGTTAGGGAGAGAGGGTGTCGGTATACTGGAAAAAGGTGTGTTGTTACTTATGTACCATAAATCGTGGATCATAAGGTACCATAATTATTTCTTTTGTATGGTGCTCGACGTAATAAAAGCGGACAATAAATAGACACGAAATTGTAGACCATTCAAACATCACTCAGTTTTAGACAATTTCTTCTCCAATCCCCGTTTCGGCACGTTTATTCGATTAAAGCCCCACCCCCCCCCCCCCTACCTACTCCCCCCCCCCCCCCCCCCCCCGCCCCCCCCCCCCCCCCCCCGCCCCACCACGCCAAGATCTACAGAAACCACATCTCTGTTAAAAATTAAACTTTACTTTCCTTCAGTCTTCTATTCAACGAAGGAAGTAAACTATACATGATGTAACATTTTCTCACACCCCCCCCCTTCCCTCCCCACCCCCTTTCATGTATTTTTGTACACTACATGAACAACAACAGGGGATGTCGTTACTTACATTGATGTAATGCTTACATGGATTAACATCAAAGTAACGCCCCTTGTGTCAACTGAAGTGCGTATCACATCACATAGTCATAAGTATACACAAATACACGATAAAAGCCGGTAACATATGGTGTACTTTTAATTTAACCGCAATTTAATGGATTAATTAGTTGGTTACAAATTAAACGCAATTGTGTGTCGAAATACATTTATCTCTCACAATAGGTAAATTTTAAATGTACAAGTGTCTCATAAAACGAATAGGCTACTTCAGGTCGGTGTAACCGAAATACCCCCCCCCCCCCCACACACACACCTACTTCTTCCTCCCCCAACGAAGACGTCAGCACGTGATAGATGAGCCCCGTTTCTGTCGTGGCGGCTGTGTGACGTCATCCCGTCAATTACCTGACCAACCCTGAGGCGTGTAGTGTGTTTGTGTCAGACTCTAGGCGTGTGTAACGTCCAGTGTGTGTGTGTGTGTGTCATTCATCCTAGCAACCGCTCCTCCCCCCCCCCCCCCCCCTCTCCTGCTCCAGCTTCTAACACGCCCCAACCCTCCAAAACAAAAAGTTGTTTCTTTTAAACATTTTTCTACGGGTGAGGGTGGCACTTGAAACTTTCAAGAGGGCACATTTAAATTTCAGAAGGATGGGGGTAAGGGGGGGGGGGTAAGCGGACATATATATATTTTCTCTCTGCCCCCCCCCCCCCCCCCCGCCTGAAAGAAAAACTCTGACCAAATACAAAAACCATGAAAAGCAACAATTCTATTTTTGTCCACCCGCCAGGAAAGACAACCGGAGTCGTGACCACAACAAGGATAACTCACGCCACACCTGCAGGCGCATACGCTCACTGCCCGAACAGGGACTGGGAGACTGACAGGTGGGTACTGTAACGGTCCATGTGACGTCATAAGGGGGGCGGACATGTAACGGTCCATGTGACGTCATAAGGGGGGGTCGGACAAGTAACGGTTCATGTGACGTCATAATGGGGGCCGGACAAGTAACGGGCCATGTGACGTTATAATGGGGGCCGGACAAGTAACGGGCCATGTGACGTTATAATGGGGGCCGGACAAGTAATGGGCCATGTGACGTTATAATGGGGGCCGGACAAGTAATGGGCCATGTGACGTTATAATGGGGGCCGGACAAGTAATGGGCCATGTGACGTTATAATGGGGGCCGGACAAGTAATGGGCCATGTGACGTTATAATGGGGGCCGGACAAGTAACGGGCCATGTGACGTTATAATGGGGGCCGGACAAGTAACGGGCCATGTGACGTTATAATGGGGGCCGGACAAGTAATGGGCCATGTGACGTTATAATGGGGGCCGGACAAGTAATGGGCCATGTGACGTTATAATGGGGGCCGGACAAGTAATGGGCCATGTGACGTTATAATGGGGGCCGGACAAGTAACGGGCCATGTGACGTTATAATGGGGGCCGGACAAGTAATGGGCCATGTGACGTTATAATGGGGGCCGGACAAGTAATGGGCCATGTGACGTTATAATGGGGGCCGGACAAGTAATGGGCCATGTGACGTTATAATGGGGGCCGGACAAGTAATGGGCCATGTGACGTTATAATGGGGGCCGGACAAGTAATGGGCCATGTGACGTTATAATGGGGGCCGGACAAGTAATGGGCCATGTGACGTTATAATGGGGGCCGGACAAGTAATGGGCCATGTGACGTTATAATGGGGGCCGGACAAGTAATGGGCCATGTGACGTTATAATGGGGGCCGGACAAGTAATGGGCCATGTGACGTTATAATGGGGGCCGGACAAGTAATTGGCCATGTGACGTTATAATGGGGGCCGGACAAGTAATGGGCCATGTGACGTTATAATGGGGGCCGGACAAGTAATGGGCCATGTGACGTTATAATGGGGGCCGGACAAGTAATGGGCCATGTGACGTTATAATGGGGGCCGGACAAGTAATGGGCCATGTGACGTTATAATGGGGGCCGGACAAGTAATGGGCCATGTGACGTTATAATGGGGGCCGGACAAGTAATGGGCCATGTGACGTTATAATGGGGGCCGGACAAGTAATGGGCCATGTGACGTTATAATGGGGGCCGGACAAGTAATGGGCCATGTGACGTTATAATGGGGGCCGGACAAGTAATGGGCCATGTGACGTTATAATGGGGGCCGGACAAGTAATGGGCCATGTGACGTTATAATGGGGGCCGGACAAGTAATGGGCCATGTGACGTTATAATGGGGGCCGGACAAGTAATGGGCCATGTGACGTTATAATGGGGGCCGGACAAGTAATGGGCCATGTGACGTTATAATGGGGGCCGGACAAGTAACGGGCCATGTGACGTTATAATGGGGGCCGGACAAGTAATGGGCCATGTGACGTTATAATGGGGGCCGGACAAGTAATGGGCCATGTGACGTTATAATGGGGGCCGGACAAGTAATGGGCCATGTGACGTTATAATGGGGGCCGGACAAGTAACGGGCCATGTGACGTTATAATGTGAAGACTTACGGTACTTATGACACAACAATGGGACACGAACGGATAAAGGTACTCGTGACGGCATAGGGTGAACCGAACAGGTAACGGTCCACGTGACGTCATTATGAGAGCTGAACAGGTACTAACTTTATATATGTGACCTTTAACCCCCCACAGAGATATACCTGACACGGAGCGAGACTGTGCTGACGTCGCCCTTCAACTGATCACACAGAACCAGGACATTCAGGTAAATAATTGTGTTTTACCCCTCAATGTTAAACAAACAATGCCACACCCATCATTGACGTCGTTGAAATAATACATCAGTGGGGCCGGTGAAACCGAGGATGATTATTCTTTATATACAGCTATATGGCCTAGCGTTAGAGCAGTTAACTGATAACCCGAAAGTCTCGAGTTCGAATCCGGGTTCAAGTAAGTAGAACGTCCCTGAGTCCATCCAACTCTTTTGGGTATCTAAATCACGTTAGGTTAAGTAAAGGTGGTTGGGTATAGTGCTGACAACATTATCCCTGCATTGCCGAGGTCAAGAAACAATTGAACTCTACTTCATCTGCCCAAAGGATCACTGTGTAACCCCTATTGTTGGCGTAGTTGAAATAAAGCATCAACACGGTCGGTAAAGCCGATGAATATTCTTTATAGCTAACAGCTAAATCCATTTTATGCTCCCTTTGCTTGTGTAATGTAAATGCAATATGAATTTACCGCCCATTGGCGGACATCCCTCCTCACCACCCTAGTTACGCCAGAGGCGTAGCGACCGATTCCGGCGTCCGGGGCGGAATATACATTTTTGCTCCCTTCCCTCCCATTCTATTTATAGTTATTCATGTCTTTGAAAAAGTGCCACCCCCCCCCTTTTTTTTTAAAAAGCCACCCCCAAAGTAAATAAATAAATTGGAAAGGTTTGTGGGGCTTCTTACCAGTTACTATCCAACTAGATTTCTATTTCGGTGCCACAAAATTAATTAAATTAAACAGTTAAATCAACGTGAAAAGCCTTGAAGTCGTTTATTTTGGTAACTGTGACTATAAAATTTAATACTTCCGTAAAAATTAGCTTTTCAATTAATTTTTCTACCCCTTTTGGCGCCCCCTTAGGGTCGGCGCCCGGGGAGGGCGCCCCACCCGCCCTCCATTAGCTACGCCACTGAGTTACGCCAATTTGCATATCTGACAAAAGTGACATAAAATAAAAATGTCGACTCTTCATGCAGGTGTTAATGGGAGGTGGAAGGGCTAACTTTTACCCTGAAGGTCATCCGGACCCTGACCCTGACCCTAAATTCAACACATCTGAAGTGTCAAGGCTGGACGGAAGAAATTTGGTGGAGGTGAGATTAAAACTGTTTACACAGAGTCGGGTTCAAATTCTCCTGACTACAAGGTAGAAAAATTACTTTAAATTTCACAAGATTAAGTAAAATTCGTCAGGAATATCTTTTTGGAATGTATATAGAAAATATATACTTTAAACAGTGTCCGCCCACCCGGAGAAAAAGTCAGGAAGAAACACTGCTTTTTATGTTACGCCAACTCATTTGCTAATTAAGGCCGAAGGACGACACCGCCCTATTCATTGTAAAGACTGCAATCACTTTTATGTTTGCTTAGCTGCAGCCACTTTTTAAAATGTGTATTAGGGATTGTCCATAAATGTCCTTGCGTTTTTAAAGATCACGATTACCACCTTCCCCCTCCCACCTACCCCCCCCCCCTACACACAATGCTAAAATAGTCAACTCTCTTTACTAATTAGGCCTTCGTGAAGCTGAATTAATTCTAGATCTAGTTTGTGATTATTTATTTTTTCGATTGGTTTCAGGAATGGATTCATGACAAACAGGCTAAAAAATTGCGTCACAAATTTGTCTATAACAAACGTGGATTGGACAATGTGGATGTTGGAGAAACGGATTTTTTACTAGGTGAAAAATGGTTGATTGTGTGGTGGGTCATTTGCATAGTAGGTCTTTTGAATTGTGTGTATATAATTGGGTCTTTTTGTATAGTAGATATTTTGAATCGTGCGTATATAATCAGGTCTTTTATAGTAGGTCTTTTGAATCATGCGTATATAATCAGGTCTTTTGTAGTTTGTCTTTTGAATCGTGCGTATATTATAATCGTAGGCCTTCTGTCAAATATTTTTTTTGTTATGGGAATTTCATGTCTTGTAGGTCCTTTGTAAATGTCATCGTGACTCTTTGGTAAGTTTTCTATATCAGGTGTTTTGTATCGTAGGTCTTAGAGTCGTGAGTATATTATATTTCTAAGCCTTTTAGTCAAACTTTTTTTTTTGCATTAGAAATCGGGTGCATCGTATGTCTTTTCTAATTTGTGCTCTTTCGTATGTGTTCATTTTTCTATCGTAGGTCTCATGAACTTAGGTCTTGTTAAATAATGTCCTTATTCATAACGTATCTACAGGTCTCTTCAAGCAAGGTCACATGTCTTATGACGCAGCCCGGGACCAATCAAAAGAACCGTCTTTACGTCAGATGGTGGAGAAAGCGATAGGGATACTACGAAAGAATAAGCAAGGATTTTTCCTATTGGTTGAGGGTACGCTTCCACGGTTGATGCTGGTTTTTAATCATGACAAACAATGTAAACAAATAGTTGAGGAAACTATGATACTTCTATGAAGAGGCGTAACAAGGGGGTGCGGGGGTGAGGACCGCACCGGGTGACACCATTTAGGGGGGGGGGGATGACACCAAGGCAAAAATAGCAAAATATATAGAGAAAAACTTGAGGGGGGGGGGGGTGCAAATCGAAAGTTTGAGGGAGGAGGGGATGTAAATCGAAAGTTTGAGGGGGGGGTGCAAATCGAAAATTTGAAAGTTTGTCCCCGGGAAGGGTCGCTACGCCTCTGGCGGTGACACCATTAAGTGCCGCACCGGGTGACACCCGACCTCGCTACGCCACTGCTCCTATGGTTCCTGAAATATCGACGAGTTAAATTACAATTAAGTTAAAAAAGAGTCTACTTTTACCAGTGTCCGCCGCCCTTTCCCCCTCCGGGGAAAAAAGTCTGGAAGAAAAACTGATCCCCATGTTTTAAGACGATTAAAATTAGTGTGGCATTATCAAAAGCTGTATTTTTGTATTGATTTAAAAAATAATATGCGATAATATGTAGGCCTACATCGACGTGACCCCTTTAATTAATCCATTTTAATTAATGTTGGTACAATATGTTAGAGAGTACGAGTTATAGGCCTTTGACAACCCAAGGTTAAATAGATCTTTATATGAGTTGTTTATCTCAGGCGGGCGAATAGACTCCGCCCACCATGACTCACTGCCACACAAGGCGCTGCATGACGTCATAGCGATGGCGGAAGCCGTGGGCGTGGCCACACAGATGACTGACCCGGCCGAGACGCTGATCGTGGTCACGGCTGACCACTCACACGTCATGAGCATAGCGGGCTACGCATCACGAGGGAATCCAATTTTAGGTAGGTCATGCAGCAGACTAGGTCATTTGTATGGTAGGGTCATTTGGTTGATAAGGTCATTTGGTTATCAAGGTCATTTTGTTAGTAAGATAATGTAGCTAATAAGGTCATTTGGTTGGTAAGGTCTTTGGTAGGGTCATTTGGTTGTCAAGGTCATTTGGTTAGTAAGATAATTTAGCTAATAAGGTCCTTTTTTTGTAAGGTCATTTGACTAATAAGTTCATTTGGCTGGTAAGGTCATTTGGTTGGTAAGATCATTTGGCTAATAAGGTCATATGGTTGGTAAGGTCATTTCGTTGGTAAGGTTATTTGGCTGATAAGGTCATTTGGATGAAAAGGTCAATTGGTTGGTAGTCTTTTTTTTTGTCGTAGAGTTGTGTTACTGGCAAGGTCATATGAATGATAAGGGTCATTTTGCTGGTAAGATTATTCTGAGGGTATGGTCATTTTACAGGTAAGGTCACATATCTAGTAGCGCATTTTACAGGTAAGGTCATTTGGCAGATGCGTTGTGTACTGGTACATTCATTTGTCAATAATGTCATTCAAGGTAAGGTCGTTTTGCATATAAGCTAGTGGGAGTTTTAGGATCATACTGCGGGTAGGTAATGTCATTTAACATGTCATTTAGCAGCTAAGGTCACTCAGCTTGAGAAAGAAAGTCGGTTTTCAGAATGGAATAGGACCTATGTTGTTTTTAAATTGATGGTGTAGATAAATTAAAGATGCAAAAGATGCTTATGTTTTCTGATACTGCATTAGGGTGTGGTGTGTAGGTATCATGTTACTTTCTGATACTTCAGTTAGGGTTAGGTGTATCCTTAGGATTTGGATATTGGTAAAACCACAAAGAACGCAATTGCTGGCTTAAGGGGAGAGAAAAACTAGCCACACACATAAAACAAAACTTTAATAGATTAGAAAGAGAAAAAAAAATCAAGGCGTAAATAAATTTTTAAATACTTATCATTATCAGAAATTAAAAAAAAAATCTTTAGGCCTTCATAAAATTACTTTTTATATTTTTTGTTAGTGTTTAACTATTAAGGCTAATCAGTGCATTCAAAAGTGATTTAAGACAAAAGTAATTAAGTCTCTCTTGTTATTTAGTCCTGTAAGTTATACTTAAATGTTTGCTGTTATAAATGTGTGATGGCATCAGTGATTTAAGTGTCAAATATTTAGTCCTGTACAGTACACTTGCAAGTGTGCTATTTTAAATGTGTGCAGGTATCAGTGATTTAAATGCAAAAATATTTATTTAGACTTAAATGTGTGCTGATATGTGTGCAGGTATCAGTGATCTAGACGGCGTGTACAACACTGAGAGAACTGACGACGGCCTGCCTTTCACGACCCTACTCTATGCTAATGGACCAGGATATGTGGCACCACGGCCTAACATTACAGACGTCAACACAGGTAATACACACGTCAATAGAGGTAATACACACGTCATTAGAGGTAATACACGTGCCACAGGTAATACACACATAGTTAATGCACACGTTAACACAGGTAATACACAAGTCAACACAGGTAAAACACACGTCAACACAGGTAATACAAACGTCAATAGAGGTAATACACACGTCAATAGAGGTAATACACACGTAACACAGGTAATACACAGTACACAGGTCAACAGTAGTCAACATAGGTAATACACAGGTCAACACAGGTAATACACACGTCAACACAGGTAATACACACGTCAACACAGGTAATACACACGTATACACAGGTAATACAAACATAGTTAATGCACACGTTAGCACAGGTAATACACACGTCAACATAGGTAAGAAACACGTCAATACAGGTAATACACACGTATACACAGGTAATACACACATAGTTAATGCACACGTTAGCACAGGTAATACACACGTCAACACAGGTAATACACACGTCAATATAGGTAATACACATGTCAAAACATGTAATGCACTCGTCAACACAGGTAATACACACGTCAACACATATATGCACTCGTCAACATATGTAATTCACACGTCAATAGAGGTAATATACACTTTTACACAGGTAATACACACGTCAACACAGGTAATACACATGCCAACACAGGTAATGCATATATAATTACTGGTAAAGCATACATAAGCACAGGCTTGATATACACACGTAAAGACAGTTAATACACATTTAAACACAGGTAAGATACACAAACATATTCACAGGTGAGGTCTACGCATACAAATACAGAAATGATCTACACACATAAACAAAGTACGCGGTACAGCCGTGTATTATACCGATAACTAAATTCAATATTAAAATTTGGAAAACTTGCACCCACAAACACTTAATGAACACGGAACAAATTAACTACTTTTTTAACAGTTTTATTTTAAAACTATATTTTTTAAAAATCTTTTAGACATGTAATTAAATTGCAATAATGTTTCTAAATAGTCAAGTAGACAGAGAATGATTCTAGATTTATCGTCTCTATTTTTAGAAGATATATCGTACGTGTCCCAATCTGCCGTGCCGATGGAGTCGGAGACTCACGGAGGGGAGGATGTGGCTATCTATGCCTCAGGTATGTCTGGGGTTAGCTTCATACAGGTGGTATATAGGTGAGATCGTTAGATAGGAGCAAACTGCAGGGGTAAGGTGTGGCGGTGGGTGTGGTTATGTGGGCCAAAGAGTTATCTAATATCAAGTTTATATCGGTGGTATATCGGCGATGTCGTTAAATTGGAGCGAATTAGAGTGGTGCCGTGCAGAGTTTCTTCCAGGCATCTCTTCGGGGGGTGAGGGGGGGGGGGGGGTCGTCCGTCGTTCCCCCCCCCCCCCCCCCCCGAAGAATGTCTACCGCCCCCTCCCCCCCTCCGAACGAAATGGAATTTATATAGAAAATATATAATTTTAACAGTGTCTCCGGAAATTTTAGCCCCCGTATCCCCCCGTCCCCGTCCCCCCCCCCCCCGAAAATTCAAATCCCCCCCGGAGAAAAGTCTGAAAGAAACACTGGTGCCGTGTGGGTAAGGGGGCGGGTGTGGTCATGTATGACACATAGTTGTTTTATATCAAAAATATAGGTGGTTTATCCGTGATAGAATGAAACTATTTTTGAGTGGCCGCCGGTCACGTGATCGGGATGTTTGCCGTCTGCTTCCCTGCAACACGGTTAATACTTAAGACATACAGTGAATGAATCGGTTCTGGGTTTTTTTTTTTGTTTTGTTTTTTTTTTGGGGGGGTGGGATGGGGAGGGGGAACAAACGAATGTACTTTACATAAGTTCCCCCTATTGATAATTTTCCTAATCTAGGCATAGCCTGTGGGGTGCTGGTGTGGGTTACAGGGGGCGGGGTGGGTGTAGTATGTACTCATCTACTACGACACTGGTGTGTCTGATGTTAATGTTAGCTCAGCAATTTATATTTGGCATCATTAGAATACCGAACTAAGTACGAGCAAGTGTGGCGATAAACACAACTCGTTTGAATGATAATGACTTTGTCAATTTAGTTTGTTTGTGGAGTTTATACAGTACTAGCCGTCCCGGCCAGGCCCTGCTCTGGCTTCTGTGAAAAACCCTTCTGTTAAAGACCATCACCTGTGTGTTTAGTAATCATCATAAACCCGGCATTGCCCACCCAAACCACAACCAACCAAAACCAAAACAACAAAACGCAAACATAACGCTAACACAATTACAAATACAAACGAAAACAAAAACTTACAACAAACCAACCACAACCACAAACACCAATACGAACACAAAGAAAAAAGCAAACGAAAACAAACCAAATCCAAACACAAAACCAACCACAAACACAAACCCAAAGAAAAAATCAAACGAAAAAGCAAACGAAAACAAACCAAATACAAACGCAAAACCAACCACAAACCCAAAGAAAAAAAACACAAAAGAAAAAACAAACGAAAACAAACCAAATCCAAACGCAAAACCAACCTCAAACACAAATACAAACACAAACCCAATGAAAATAAAACACAAACGAAAACGAAAAAAGAAAGAACAAAAACGAACCAAATCAAAACGCAACCACTAACGCAAACCCAACCTAAACACAAAGAAAACACTAACGCGAATATAAACGCAAAGTGCTCACGGGGCTGAATCGCCTACTTCAACTTAATAAACGACTATAGTACCCCAACTTATTCATAGTCTTTTGCACTCACTTTAATGAACGTAGGCGCGAAACCGAACACGGGAGGCCCGGGACCCCAAAAAGCACCCTGTCTGGGCGCCAGAGGACGCACCATGACGTCACCGCCTGATTGAACTTAGTAAACGCCTATAGTGCATAACTTATTTATAGTCTTTTGAACTCACGCGAACGTAGATACCATAGCGTACACCGGAAGGCCCGGGGCGCCAAATAGCACCCTGTCGGGGTGCCGGAGGACGCCCGGATTTGATTCACTTAAAGACTATAGTAACCTTTCTTATCCAAAGTCTATCGCACTGTTTAAAACAAAATTATGCAGCATAGCGCTCACATGATAGCCCAGGGTGCCAAATCAAACCGTGCAGGGGCGCCGGCGGACGCGCCTGTTTCAATTTAGTGAACAAAAATGATAATACTCCAAGCTTATCCGTAAATGGAAAGAAATAAACGTATATGATTTGTAGGACCTGGCTTATTAAATGTTATTGATTTTAAAAAAAAATAATAATTATTGAACAGTATGTTCAGTGTATAGAATAAATAAAAGGCAGTGTTAAAAATACCTAACGACATTGCACTTAATCAATCCCCGCTAATTGTGTAATTATTTTTTTTTTTCTTAACACCAAAAACAAAGTAATAAAAAATTCTCTCTTCTTAAGGATTTATGTTTCATTAAAGGGAAGTAACTTTGCAGTCAATACATTTCCGACACAATTTTAGAAATTTTATAAACGTCGATACACTTTTTAAAAATTTTATGTCGTGTTCATAATTGAAAATTATTCTTCTAAGTAAATAGAATGAAAATTGTTTTTAAAGACTTTCAATGGTAATTTTTCGACTCGTACATTTAGACTTTGAGCACGATAAAAAATCTAACACTTAAATCCGTAGAAGTGTCAACGACAAACTTTTTTGTTTTTTGCCACACGTTACAGAACTGAGCTTTATATATTAGATTGATAAGAAAGAAAGGATATAATATGAAGGGGTGTACAAATATAGCACCGTCTACAGAAGGGTTTCTTTAATTTTTCTCCTTAGTCGGGGTGGGGGTACTGGTTAGAGAATCATATATATATATATATATATATATATATATATATATATATATATATATATATATATATATATATATATATATATATATATATATATATATTCCAATTAAATTATATATGCTGTAATTCGGCAGGGTGAAAGGGTTGGATATATAAACGTATCCACCTCCTCCGCCCCTCACTACCCCCCCCCCTCCCCCAGTCGAAGTAGAAATAATTACATAATACCACCACGATTTTTTTTTGTTTTGTTTGGCCAACATTACATTTTTTCTCCCCCTTTTTTTCTGACCAGGGCCTCACGCTTTTTTGTTTACTGGAGTTCATGAACAGAGTTACCTTCCCATAGCAATGGCGTACGCCGCTTGTATCGGCCCGTATGATGTCAACAGCGGAAAGCAATGTGCGCTGGGCACTTCTAGCCCACAAGTAAGTCGAGCTTCAGTGGCGTAGCCAGGATCGTCTCAATGGGGGGGGGGGTTCTAATTTTTACCCGGAGACAAACTTTCGATTTGCACACCCCCCCCCCCCCTCAGACTTTTGATTTGCACCCCTTCCCCCCCCCCCCTTTAAACTTTCGATTTGCACCCCCCTCATACTTTATATATATACCGAGGGGTCTATAGGGGGGGGGGTTATGACCCCCCCCTAACCCACCCTGCCTACGCCACTGTCGAGCTTAGAAAACCTGGCATACCCTCGGTCATTGATGTTTCTTTTATTGGTGGGAGGAGGGGGGGGGGGAGAGAGAAAGAGAGGATAGGCCTTAAATTTTAAAAAAAAATTCATTCCGTTTTTGATAACTTATAATTATGGTTTTAACTAAAAATCAATAAAATCAGCACTTCCGTTAACACCCCTGCCTACGCAACTGCTCTAGGTAGAAGATTAACATTATAGAGTACGAGCTGACCCGCGACATAGTATGCGCCGCCATCTAGTTGTATTATTTTCTGCTTATCAGCAATTCATAATTTGTGAATTCAACACTACCCCATCCCACCCCCCCCCCCCCTCCCGCCCATTGAAAGCAGCCGTTTACGAAGAAAAGATCAATCATAAATTGTTACCTCCACTTCGTTTCATATCGTTTAATGCTAAATTATCTGCCCCTAATAGCCGTCACTAACCCGGCTCTACGATTGTAAACATTTGGGGCGAACCACAGCTCACCTGACAGGTGGGGATGAGGGTGGTGGCTAAGCTGCGTGGTGTTTTCTATGGTCTCCATGTAGAGAATTATATATATATATATAGATAGAAATCTTAAGGTTTGTATCTACTTAGGTTTTTCTTATGGTTGAGGAGAAGTGGGGGGGGGGGAGAAAAGTGTAATAACAGTGGTAGATGTGGCTTACCTGATCTCCCGAGTTCAATCTTTGAACTTCAGTGGGCATGGTGTCTTCGAATCCCTCCTCCCCTGAGAAGTACATAAATAAATATGATGAGTATTATATAATTTTATTTTAGTCAATTTATTAATAAATACACATCTTATAAAGATCACGACAACGATATCATTGATGTTTGATATAATCAAATAGCAACTTTTTCACATTTTTCATCCAACTTTTCTTCCTCAGCTTACGGTCAAATCTATTTCCACTATTTTGCGCATTTCTGGTAGAAACCTTTGGTGTACACAATTAAATTGTTACTGTAACACGCATGAAACAATAGTTAAGCTACAAGGCAATCAGTAACACCATTTATCTGCCAGTGTAGGCTGAATATTTCTTGATCTATTCGACCCCATTATATCGTGTCGTGAGCGAGTGACCAACAGTCCACACACGGTTCACTGGCGCTGACCACACAAATAGTTTATAATACACAGAAATGTTAAACTAAACTTCAAAGACTCTTTACAAAAAAAAAACATTTACATTAGTTTTGATGATCTATGTATTTAATTTTTGTGTGTGTTTAAAATGACGTTTAAAACTGGTATATTTTCAGAGAAATCAGAGTCCGCTAAACAGATCCACTCTTCAAATGCTTACGTTGTTTGTAGGTCTACACTGTATATATTATTCAATAAACTTGTTTGTATGATATATTATTTTCGTTCATTTTGTGTTGCTTTATAAAAAAACACAACCAAGGACAGTAACTTAGTTTATTACATTTCTAGAGATATATTTAAGAGTCGTTTCCCTTCCTGTTACGATGAAGAGAACTTTGACCTCTGGTAATGTTTTCATAAATAAGTCAAGGCCTGTCTGTGTCTAATGTTCTAAAAATAGTCACACTTAACAATATACGTTTCATTATGACAAACGGCCTAATAATAAATAACATGTGTAACTATATGAAATGTAGATTGGATTTTTTTTTATAATCTAATTTTCTAAAACTTATTGTGTCTTATATTTCGGCCTAGATCTAGATTCTACATCTAATTAATATTAAACTTATCTTGATGAGATAAAGTACGTTATTTTTTTTTTAAATTATTTATTACCAACCATCACGTGTTTAAATTTCAACACTAAAATTATTACGACGCATGTGAAATGTCCAAATAGTATGTTCTAGTTTGATGAACTTTTTTTTTTTGAAACATTGAGTTATTGGTGTAGCTATTATAATTAGACTGTATAGATTTCTTTTCGTTAATGGCTAGGAAAACCGTTTGCCGTCACTTGTTAATTAATTGTACACTGCCTCCATTAGCGGATCTATCACATCAGAGTTTGGTGGTGATGTTGTCCATATAGCCTACACAGGCCCGCTATCTATAGTGGACTTTAATAAAGATGTATATTTGGAAGGTGTGACAAAGCCTACATTTTCCACCCCTGATTCGATTTAGGTAGCATACCTTTACACTAAGTTAATAAGAAACATGAAATATCACTATATAAATGTAACAAAGTAATGCATCTCTACCCGCCCCCCTCTTTTTTTTAAAGCCGGGGGAAGGTTGGGGTGTATGAGCTCCACCTTTGACAGCATCCAATTAATTGCAAGAACGTGTAGTAAGGCACTCACCGTATTAAGGTATACACGTCCACTGTTGTAGGTAGTTAGTTCGCTGTTGTGTTTTTTTTTTTTTTTTGTTTTTTTTTTTTCAAATTGAGGATTTGAAACTGAAAGCAGCAGCCTATGTTTTCACTCAAATATAGATATGTCTAGATCTGAAGTTAAGGTAATTTTCCAATTATTTGACTCAAATAACCAGTTACTATACGCCTGACTTATATAGCCCTCGTATTCCCGTCTCATATCTGCTTAAACTATTTGTTATTGGAAAACCAGCCTCGTGAATTGTGCTCTTTAAAAAACTCCACGCTGGTCTGGTGTACGCTTTGTCACGTGGTTTCTAAAAATAACGCACAGTACAGCGGTAAGCTTATCACTAGAGGTAGATAACGTAAGTGTTGTTTTGCTTTCATGTTAAAGACTGGTTTAGGCCTACTAGTTTATCGCGTTCACGTTTCGATAGAGGTGCGTAGTTTAAAAAATAACTAGTCCCGTCTAGATTTAATTTTAACTTGTGTATGAAACGTGTGGGACCGTAAACATTTAATGGAAAAAAATATTCCGTTAGCTGTTAGTAAATAGTAGTGTTAGTTCACTACAGATATTAGACTATGTTTAATGTATTAACATCGAATCTTGTCCAGATAGGCTCCGCCAAAAAGTTAATCCCCGCCGAAACTTGTATTTTTATACTTTAACTCTAACTCTACTAACCCTAGAAACGGATAAGTTGTTTTTATCGCGTGCGTTTAAATATGTAAATGTCTTGACATTAGAAACATGTCAAGGTTGCGTGCGTAATTAAAAAGGAGCTCGCTAAAAGAGGGGATGTGGGGGGCTCAACTCCCCCCCCCCCCCCGTGTATTCTTTTACATTAGTGGCGGGGCTTTCATCTGGACAAGATCCAACTATTTTTTAGCAAGAATTGATGCCAAAACACACAAAAATGGATTTACAGTTTACTGCGTTTTTACTTCGTCCACATTACTTATTAGTATATTAGCCGCAAATTCATGGCCTTTCTAAGTCAGTAGCACCGTCAACGACATGTACTGTAGTTAAACCAAAGTTATTATAATAACAAACGTTTTACAAATGCATTGATAACTAAATTAGAACAGTCTAATTATTTGTAATGAGTAGTAGGCTATTATTAGTATTACCAATAGTGTATGACACTACAGGCAAGTTACCTTGCAATTTATTACACAAGTCATATATATAAACTGTAGAGCACCCTTCTTAGTTTTGATATTTCACAATGCAACTAGACTGATTTGAGCCAGTGATTGCATGTGTTTCTAAGAAACTCAAATCCTTTTACTGTGTACCACTTTAAAATTGGGCTATTTATCTTGTATGAGTTATTAGTAGCAACTGCTACTGGTTTACTTAAGTTACTAGTACCAGTAAAAAGAAATGAATTTATGTTACTATTCAATTTAGTTTTACTTAAAACTGTAAAGCAATTGTAGTAAGCCAGCAATCGTGACTAAGCACATTATCCTAACATTTTCATTACCCAAACCACCTCCAGTTGTATTTTTAAAAAGCCTATTCTTATTCACAGTGAACCTAAACCTGCTCACCCTCATACAAAATTAAACATTTTTGTGCTGAAATCAAGCACATTATGTGTAGGTAGCATATCTAGAACTAGAAGCTCAAAACAATCGGTCCAGTGGTTGACATGGTAATTAACTAAAATGTTGCATTGCCAGGTCAATCTGACCCACCTTGTAGGCTTAGGGTCAATAAGAAAATATACATGCACTCTGATTCTGTAAATATTATATTTACATTTTATAGTATTTTATGGTGTCATGGTGTGCTAAGCAATGACCAGGTACTACAATCATGTTTTATTGGCTACACCCAACCTGTAGGCAATCAACAATGAAAATATATTAATCAGCTGCAGACATAGGCATATTCACAGGATAAATCTAAACAAAACTAAATAGACAACAACTCCAAGAAATAATTACAGACAGAACACCAAAAACAAACTGAAAACTTTAAATTGAGAAAAGTGACAACTAAGAGAACAGTAAAATATAGAAAGTTTGCAATGATGACATTTTATTTTTCAGTTAAGTTTTTCATGATAAACGTATTTAAAAGCTATATAAAAACAGGGTAATAAATGTAACAAAATTAGTTTCATTTATTCATACAAGCTAAAAATTACTAGTAATTGTCATAAATATGAGTATAGAAAAAATATTTGAATTACACACCCAGCATAGCACATGAGAATGTCACATGTGTAACACCATTTTCAGTGTTAAATTTTTTAATGACAACTGAATAACCCCTAAAATCTATTTTTAGCCCAATTCTTAATTTTTAAAATTTCTGAAAATGTTGCTACCAAGTTAACTTTGGTGAGAATACTAAAAGCATATCACCTGATCAACCACAC
The DNA here is from genome assembly GCF_028476545.2 of Physella acuta. Taxonomy (NCBI): domain Eukaryota; kingdom Metazoa; phylum Mollusca; class Gastropoda; family Physidae; genus Physella; species Physella acuta. Next base: position 477,207 of record NW_026731898.1, on the reverse strand, counting down.
AGCAGTCTTTACAATTTTACAGGCGCTTTAGAGAATGAGGGAGACTTTAATAGCCAAGACTATGCCAATAATGTATCACAAGCTGTGAAAACAGCACAATGTCAAAACAGCTTGATAAACATTTTAGGACAAGACAATGCTGTTAATAACTTTTTAAAAATGATATGCACTGTTAGGATTAACTCAGCACACATTTTACAATGAAGTTAATTACTAAGACTAGACCAAATACCCCACCCCAACCATGTTTCTAAAAATAATAAACTAATAATTGTAACAATGTACCTCACACAAATATGCTCAGAAACTAGCTAGAATATCTACTCTATAAATTGAATAATTAAATTTAAAAACCTGCAATGATATCAGATTGTATTAGTAGACATCAAATCAAAATATGGTTTCAATTGAGGTTTAATTAGTGGTAATTAAATAATAGGCTACTTTACATGCTTCTTAAATTAAAATGCTTATTTCCAAAGTTTTGGTTAAAAGAATATGTTGTAAAAAATTATCCAAAATGTTACAAATGTACACACATTTGCTACTACTTTAAAAAACCTAAATAGTTTGCATTTGTAACAAGCTCCAGGGTAGATCAGTTATAGATATTACTGGTAAAATAAAACAAGCATTTTTGATTTGCAAAAAAAAAAAACGCAGAGTAAAACTTTGAAATTAAAAATAAAATTCAATTAGCATTCACAAGTTAAAACGGTAACTAAATATGTCCAACATTACAAAAGAAAACTGGGCAGATTTTCCAATAGAAAGGAATGAATTTAATAATTTGACAAGTTGTACAAACAAAAATTTATAAGTAGTAGAGTAACAGTATAGATAACACTAGCACTAGAATGAACAAACTTTAATCATATTCTAGAAAGATATATTTAGCAAACATTGGAAAAGTTACATATTTTAACATGTAGTAGGGTAACTAATAGAAAGTTGTTTATGCTGTGTTTTTTGTTTTTAATTCTGAATGGTAAAAAGAAAATAGTAAAATTTAGTTTGTGACATCTGTGCTTCAGATAATGAAAAAGGCAGATCAAATCACTTAGTTGATTGTTACCAGTGTATAGCACTGACCCAAGTGTAAATCAGCCCAAAGATTACAAATTGCATCACAGCAAAGACAGTCAATAAAGAACTTGTCATTTAATAAAAACTGCATGCTCTAGTCCCCTCAGTTAATCCCTTTCATAAGCTTTATTGTTCAATTTCTCAGATCTGATTTAATCATCCCCATTTTCAGCCTGATTATCAGATGTCCACAGGGTAAGATTGTCACGAAGAAGTTGCATGATCAGCGTACTGTCTTTACAATCATTTTCATGTAATTTCTCTAAGTCGCTGATGGCTTCATCAAAGGCTTCTTTTGCCAAATTACATGCCTTATCAGGTGAATTCAGGATCTCATAGTAGAAAACTGAATAATTGAGGGCAAGACCTAGGCGATTTGGGTGAGTTGATGGCATGTTTTTCTTAGCATGCTCCATTGCCTTAGAATAGGCTAATTCAGCTTTAGTGATGGCAGTTGTTCGCTCAGGACCCGACTCAGATTTGTACTCAGCGATGTAACGATAGTAATCACCTTCCATTTTGAGATAGAACACCTTCTCTTCATCTGAACATTCTTCGGTGATCAGGTGCTTTCCCAACAGACCAAGCACCTCGTTGCACGTAGAATCCAGTTCAGATTCAACTTTTACTCTGAACTCTTGAGCAATCGCTTTTCTTTTCTCGTTTTCAGCTTTCTGCTCAATCATACAGATTACTCGCCAGGACGAGCGTCGAGCACCAACAACATTCTTGTAGGCAACTGACAAAAGGTTACGTTTTTCTTGTGTTAATTTACCCTCCAGTTCAGTGACCTTCCGCATAGCTCTAGCCATGTCGTCGTACCTTTCAGCCTGCTCTGCGAGCTTGGCGAAGGTAACCAGCTGCTCCACATCTTTCAAACCATCGATGAATTTAAAAGCACTGGCGGTACTGCTCGTCATCGTGATAACGTGAACTGCAGTTGAACAAATGCACTTTCACAGTCACAACTCAAAATAATATTGTTTATAATTGGGAATAGTGCAGAAACGGATGCGGCTTAGAAAAAATGGCGGCCAATGAGTCTGAACCGGTTTAGAGAGGCGCTACATTACATCCGAAATGACTCACGAGAATTATCTACCTTAGTAATAACAGTTTTGCAGCCTGTAAATGATAGATAATTTAGTAATAATCTTGCATAAAAATATATTTTAGATAAGCAGATTTAACTGCAGTGAATAGAAAATATAACTAAAAATCGGATAACAATATTACCCATTTTGAAAAAAACACACCCACTTGAATTAGTGAATTAAAAATAAGTTAAAGCGTTATGTCCCTTGGATTTTATTCTCACAGCGCCGCTTGATTTTCCAATTTTTATCTGACTCATATCCGGTGATTATATGCCACATTTGTCTTCTGTGCTAAAAACAAAATTAAATTAATGTTCTCGTTAGTCAAAGATAATTTAAATATCGAATTGCAGATTTCTATTCCAGTTTTGTATATGATTTCTACTTATTGTGACCAAATAGTATATAAACGCTTTCCCTTATTATTACACTCAGTTTTATGTTAGCATTCTATATGATATTAAAATGAGGAAAATTATGACCAGGTAACATTAAAATTCTAAACTTTACACTGGGAGAGCTCATTTGTTTAGAAACATTGTCGAAATGGCAAATCTCGTGAATTGAAGAAACTGAAACCAGTTGCACATTTTATAGCGTACATACTGAACAACAGAACTAACAAGTAATGCTGATTGAAACATCAATAGAATTAGGCTAAATAAAATGCGATATAGACTCTAGATCTAGCTTATTAGACTTCGCATTCGCTAATTTTGAGACAAAAAGATTTTAAAATCAAAATAAATGATTTTCCAAGGCAAATTTTGTAGATTTTCTCACTAAATTTTCTAAAAGTTTGGCATGCTCAATACATCATACTCAATTTTCAATTTAAACATGACCACTGAATAATAAACATCAATATTTAATCCACTAGGCACTAATTTTTATGTTTTTAGTTCGTTTTAAACTAAATTAGGCCCTACTTAATTTAATATTTGTCACTCACTGCCATTATGCTGTGCACAACAGACCTCTTCATGACAACACAACTAACATCTGCAGCTACAGCAAACTACGAATCACTAGTGATGAGTCAAATAGCTGTCACGTGGTTTTTAAAAAATAAAAAAAAATTGGTTGTGATACGTACGCCGGTCTTATAATTAAAACAGCTCATAATATTAGGTTGAATTATGGATTTTTTAAAATAAAATATTCTGTTATTTCAAATACACCATTAAGTTCCTTACCCCTTAAGAGAACATTTGACACCACATTTAAATATCTAGCTTAATCGGTTGACGAGAAAAGAGAGAATTTAAATTTTTTCCGAGAATGGAAAATGAAAGTCAGAACATCGTTTTTGCTCCTCGACCGGCATAACATGACGTCGTGGACTTGTGTGCACGAGCTTTTAATTCCCGCCATGGTAATTGCGTCAGCTTAGGTTATTTAATCACCGGAAAATAACAAAAAGCAACTGGTTGATAATAAAACTAGATCTAGTTATTTTATTATTTATTAAATTCTACTCTACATGTTATTCATACCATTTTATGAAGTAATGAACACCTGCATAAATCAAATGACCATAATAAATATTTTTATTTCAAATTCTAATTTTAAATAATAAATATGCATAAAATAATATGATAGTAAGAGTTAAGATAGTTTATAAATACAAATACATTTTACACTCAATCACATTATATTGAGTCAACAGTGTGGCAGCTGAGGTTCATACATGGTATTAGTGTCTTTTTTTTTTTTACATTACATTTTTTTTTCATCTTGAAAACATGACGTATGTGATTTTTTTTTTAAATAAAATCTCCAAACATCGTCACTCGCGTGATTGCTTGCTTATGTTTACTATCCTGTGGATGAAAAATCCCACCACGGTCGCGGGGTCACCGTGACTTCAGCAGGCCTATAGTACACGTCATAGAATGAACACGCGCAGACGAGATGGTCGGTGTCTTCACTTCTCTCTCTCTTCCCCCCCCCCCCCCCCCCCCCCCCTTCTTCAAGCTAATTAAAAAACAGACCTATTTCCCTTCTGGTCATTTTTTTTTTTAAAGCTCGGTCGTTTTTTTTAAAGTTCGCATATCAGCCAGCTGTATAATAAAAATATTTTTTTAACTAGATCTACGTCTAGCTTAAAAAAATAAATAAATAAACGCTTAAAATGCCCGTAAACAGATTATTTAGCGCCAAAAAAAAAAAAAAAAAAGGCCGCTGAACGAGCATTTTTTAAAATACGCAGCAATGAAAAAGGCTAACGGCCAATCAATTAAGTCTAAAAATCGCCCGTAATTAGGCCTAGCGCTGAAAAAGGCCACTGAACGAGCATCACTGATTATATAAACGAATAGGCCACGCGGCGTTGACGAGGTTAACCACCGGTCACGAATGCAGCAACGGTCGGCCCACAGTGAAGAAAAAATCAATGTACTAATAAAATTACTAATACAATAATCATGTCCATAATTTTACTTTTTCCGCACATGCTACAATTGAATAATATTTAATAATAATTAAAATACTAGACTTAACAGTTCATTCCGTAAAAAACAAAAACTAGTTGTTTCAGTCTGGCAACTAGCGTAGCAATGACGTCATGATACTAAAAATAGCGGATAGAAATGTCAGGGTGGGTACCTCATTTTGGAATTAGATTTTGGAAAGTAGAATCGATAATACTGTAAATATACATGGTAATTATCTCAATTATATATTAATTTAGTGTTATCGGAGCCGTTTTCCCCGTTATTGGGTCGTTTTTGGCCGCGGTTCAGTTTTTACGGAGAGTGCTCCACTAGAAATCCTCTCATTATTTACAAACACAATTCTCGCGATTTTTTCTGGCATTCTAAGGCATATTATCCATTTTATTAGCATTTTGTGTTAAAATAATGATCAGAGTTGGCGAGATAAACAGTTCTTTAATTTGTCGTGGATAGGACCCCTAAAATAAACGTAGAAACCGTCAGAAAACGACGCGTGACGTTTCAGGGTCAGAGGTCAATCCAGCCATCTAAGTGACGAACCAGCCTACATAATATTTTATTTCTTTGGTAATCTATCGTTTTAGGTAGGCTACGTAAAATAGCCTGCGGCTAGTAGGTCGAATGTACACAAAAGTTACCTCACTGTCAAGGCTTTAATACAAGTATATTGTGAAATATGTTTCAAAAATTATTAATAACTGAATAATCAAACCAAAATCAATGGCTAAATATATCAATACAGGCCAGAAATGAACTTTAAACAGCAGTGTTAGCTAGCAAGATTTGCTATAGGCCCTACTATAATAATATAGTATTAAAAAGTTTACATAAAAACAAATTTAAACAAGATGGCTGCTATAGTAAATGAGCATGGTTGCATCTGTTGGAAACATTGCTAGTCTTCATTTATTACTGAAAAGTTTTAATTCAATTGTTTAAAAACAAGTACATAAATGAAACAAGGAAACATTTTTGTATTTTTCAAAACATAAATCCTCCTCGAAATGTGAAATAATTATTAAAATTTAAGGAGTCACCTGTTTTTCACATTACTAGTCGCGGGCGATTTTACGTACCTTAAATGATAGATTACCATTTCTTTTTATATAGACTGATAAAACTAATAATGCTTAACGTTCTCGTTCATTTCTGTACCTACACCATTATTTTAAAAGTTCTATTAATTTTAATGAAACCAACTTTTGAATTTAGCCTCCGTACTCCAAACCAAATTTTAAAATACTCTTCTGGCATATCTAGCCCTACCACCTATGGTTGGTTATTATTACGTGAAAATCCCTCCATTTTGCTCGTGGTAAACATTTTAATCAGTAATTCTAAGAAGGTCCCTGGACCTAAGACGAAAAATCGTCAGAAGTTATGCATCCGGTCTGTAGGGCCTACGCCATTTTGTTGTTAGTATGAGCAACCGGCCACGCCTCCGGATTAGCGAGTAATATTATTATTGTCTCTCACTGCTATGGCAGGCAACACCTTTCCAATATGAGGTAGGCTGTTCGATTCACACCTCCCGGGTTTGTTGTTTTCGTAGCCTTCTCACAGCCCATGTGCTTACTAATAGAGGAATAAAACTAATGATTATGAAGCCATTGTCAATTTTAGAAATCGGAACTATCCGTTTCTATTTACGTATGTTATTTAATAATTGTCAGGTGTACTTTTGACCTCAAGATGAAGATAGCACATGTTTAAAAAAAGCAAGTAAATTCTGTTTTAATGAAGGTCACAGGTCAAGTTTTTTTTCCCTCTGTCAAGTTCAGTGAAGGGTGCCACAGGCCATCCTGACTTTGGAATATTTTTTCATTAATAATGACTTTGCACAGAAAGTTAATATATGCTAAGTTGATACTTTTTTTATTAAAAAATCATTTTGAAATTTTCAACAAAATTCCTAACGTAGCCATTTCAACTTCTGCAGTTTCGATGCCGTACTACCACTACCGGACTTTTTAAGCGTACTTTCTGAAATTCGCCATTTTAAAAATGTTAGGCCTAATTCTCGCCATCAGAATCGAAGAATAAAATGTATTCGATACGAAGATTTTAGCCTTAGTTGTATTTCATCTTTTATAGCCTAGCCTATTTTAATTAATGAATTAGCTCCCGTTTTACTTTGTCCGATACAGAAAGCTGACGCATTGAGAACTAAATTTCAGATATAAAATAGGCACCTGGTTTCATTACAACAAGACATATGGACATCCCAACCATTTTGATAAATAGAAATGTTGATTTTAAAGGTTTTTAAGCATGGAGAGAGGAGTAGTGCAATAAAATTTGTTGGGTAGGAACGAAAAAGCCTGCGTAATTTCAAAATGGCGGCAAAGTTACGAGATATTGTTAAAAAGTATGTGCAAGTGATGTTTTTTATTAGCTGTTTGTTTAAAAATGGACTGTTACAAAAAGTGGGCTTAAAATAAATATACTTTATATCTTATTATATCTTATTATATACTTTATATCTTATTTTATTAAAATGAAAAATTGAAAGAATGGAATGCGGCCTTAACAATAATTTCGAAGTGACTACTCGGAAAAAGATTTTTTGCCCCAGCGTCTCTACCTGGTCGAAACTGCAAGAAGGGTTTGAAAACTAAGTGGTTCGTGTCTGGATCACAGCACCACCTGTGGTCATGTCTGCTAGGTTTAATAAAGAAGTATTTGTAATGTATCAGGCATAGAAAACAGCTACAAAACCTGACTAAAAATTGTGTCGTGGGGTTTGAAAAGGTCATTTTGACATGTTTGTTACATTTTTCACTGCTTTTGAAACATGTAATGACCATGTAATAAAACTGTTTAATTTAACTTTTGAAAATAACTGAGCAACCAACGCTTTTACTGTTAAGGCTAAAGTCAATTTTATTATTTCTATATTTTTAGTTCAGTAGAAGACTACTTTTTATAAATATTTTAAAACCTTTTTTTATTTTTAAATTTCAGGTTCTCCTAGTTCTTAAAGATATGATTTAAAATTTAACCTTTTGGAAATATAAACACAAAGAAAAGACTTCTAAAAAAATGATTCCTTCTGAGAAGAAAAAGTTGGTTCTGATAGCTTCAGTTATAGCTGCCCACTGGACCGTGGCCATGTCGATGGTGTTCATTAACAAATCCCTGGTCAGCGGCCGTGCCCCACACTCAGACATCTCCGTCTTCCTGGTGTGGGTACAGAACATCATCGGCATATCTATTCTGATACTAATGAGTTTTATGTCCAGCTTCTTCAAATTCTCATGGGACCGCCCTGGGTTTGATCCTGCAAACCTTCTCCACCCTGATATGATCATGGCATCTGTAACCTTCACTGGGACTCTAGTGTTCAACAACCTTATGCTCAAGTACATTAGTGTTGCATTCTACCAAGTAGCCCGTTCACTGACTCTTATATTTGTTATATCTCTAAGCGTGGTCATCTTGCGTGAGAAAATTACGTCCAAGGTTATTCTTTCATGTTTTTTTATCATCATGGGATTTTATATTGGAGTTGATAACGAGATCTTGTCTAACGGTGTGCACTTGATTGGTGTTGTGTATGCAATCATTGCAAGTTTACTAGCCGCTCTTTGTGGAATTTTTTTCAAAAGGATACAGAAAAATCGTCAGCTCTCATCTGTTCAGCTAACATTCAACAACTGTTTAATCAGCACTCTAGGACTGACCCCGTTGATTTTCACAACCTCGCAGCTGGATAATTTCTTTTCCTCTTCCATGTCGGATGACGTGACCGTCCGGATGCTGTTGCTGTTGTCCGGAGCCATGAGCCTCTCCATGGGGTGGCTCAGCGCCCTCCAGATCTCCCTCACCTCCCCGCTGACCCACAACATCAGCATCAACGCCAAGTCTGTGTTCCAGACGGTGCTGGCCGTCATGTGGAGCGGGGAGAGCAGGGCCTGGGTATGGTGGCTGGGCAACGGGCTGGTCATGGCTGGTATAGCCACGTACACCGCCAACAAGCTGAGCTTCAGCAACACCCCCGCCTGCAACATAGACGTGGAGATACCAGAGCCTGCTGATGTTCCTCTAGGCTCTGTGAGATCAAACAGGGATAAATAAATATTGATAGACAGACAGATGGCTCTGTGAGATCATAATTAAGTTCTCAACACAAGCAGATGATCTTAATTTAATTGTACATAGCCCACGATAATCTGGATACATTCCAAATTCTGATGCATGATCATTCATAGAAAATTGAAGGATTAGTGATTAGTGCTACTAGCATTAAATTAAGTCTTACCTAATTTCACTGTAATTTGTTTTAGTTAGGTGTAATGTCATAGTTCTTTAAGTTAAAAGCAGTTTGTTTATTTTTACATAGCAACTTTGAATAGGTTGGATATAGAACTTACACTGTCTTCACAGTGTGATATTATAATGTATGATGTTGGAAATTCTATTCTTTCTACAGTGTGACATTAATAATAGTGTTTTATATATTCCATTGTTTTTACAGTGTGATATTAGTGTGACTTTAGATGTTTTAGATAGATTGGACATAGTTACAATAGCTACATTGTTTTCACAGTGTGATTTAAAAAGAATGGTTTTTATTTTTATAGTGTGACAAACAATATGAGAATAGAAGTTACATTGTATTTTACAATGTGATATTTCTAAGTACAATTTTTGAATATCCACTGTGTGTTTTAGACATTCCATTGTTTTTACAGTGTGAATGGTGCATCTCCCGGTATCTGCTCAGATTTAAGTTTTAACAAGTTCTCATAGTTAAAGTATTACACTACATATCAACAAATGATTGATGCTTTCAGATTTTACAACTGCTAGAGTATGACATAGATCAATATTTTGCAGATTTACCTCTGTTGTATTCCCTGAGACTAGAAAATGGTTTGAAATTCAAGCCAATCCTTGTAAATATATTTGAGAGCTCACTGGCAACTAAGGGATTATGTACATATGTAGAAATGATTATGTTATTTTAAGGAATTGCAGGGGCAGCTAATTGTTTTTAAAGATAAACAGACACTTAATGTTATTTCTCCTAAATTTATTATCTAGCCACATTTTTGTTTTTGATATTAAAAGAACACTTAGTTTCTCTTACAAACAAATCAGCTACACATTATTTATCTCTGATACCTTGGGTTGTAGAAGTAATGTCAAAACGAAAAGATTTACATTTTTTTATTAGTCTTGGCCACATATTTGTATACATAAAACCTACTGAAAAGACTTATTTAGTTTAAAAAGCTGACTGTATAATTCATGAATCACATTTCATCAATTTCTTGTCATTTTTTTTCCAGTAATCATATTAATATTAATGAACTCTTCCCTATTCCCCTTTCCCTGCCCTCCCTCATTGGTATCATAAACCTGTGGTGGCCTAGCTTAAATCACTTTTGTTTTGTTTGACGTAATTTGTTTGATTTTATGGTGAGTTAGTTATATGGGTTACCCTTGGTATAGGATCACAAATCTGCAGTTTAAAACTAATACTCTTATAAATTATTTTCCATTTATTAGCTATTATAACCTTAAGATCATCTGCCTATTATATTAGTATTTATTAGAACTATGTGATCACAATTTACCCTACATATTTAAAAATAATCTCATTATGTGACATAATCAAAAGAAGCACAGTGTCTCAGTAAAGTATATAATGCATTTTACATTATGTTTCCCACTCATTGGGAGCCTCTGTGATAATGCTCGGTGACTTGAAATACTCATGACTCTCGTTATCTTAAATGCTTTACTTTTATAAATTTAAAACTGTTGTTAATGAGATGTTGTAGGCCTTCTTTTATTAGAATTTTTTTTTAGTTATTATAATTCAAGAAGTTCCTGTTGATAAAATTGATACATACTCTCCTCTTTAAACTTTAAGATAGTCTAAGTCTAATCATTGTTTATATTCTAGTAGGGGTTTTTCAAGAAACTAGAACTTGAAAGTAGGTAGCTGGTGAAGCTAGCAGCAGTGTAGTGGTCACTAGCGTAGTATAGTGGCCAGTTGTGTAGTGTGTAGCTAGCAGTAGTGTAACGAGTAGTACAGTAGCATTAGAGTAGCTTCAGATAGTGAAAATATTTATAATGTAACCATTTTACTGCACCCCTCTGTGTTGTCTGACCATCTCTTAAATATTTTATGTATATATTACTTTTACCCAACACAGAGTATAGTTAGCTCCCTTCCCATGTATTCAACCCCATCTTTTTATGCAACAATTTTTAAACCTTTTTATTTAATGTGTAACAAATGAGGGTTCATTTACTATGGTGTTTATTTAAATTGTATATGATGATAAACTAGTACATTAGGGCCTCTGTGGGATTGTGTAAGTAAGAAAGTCAGAACTTTGATATGGGGATCAGACTGTATGGTGGTGGAGAGTGAGGACCTAGTTTGGGGGATCAACTAGGTCTTTTGTGGGGTCAGATAGGTCTTTAGGGACATAAGCTTGTACTGGAATTGGATTGAGGACCTCGTTTGTTGGGGGATCAATCAGGTCTTTCATCTGGTCAATCAGGTCATTATAGAGACTAACTGGTACACGGGTGCTCGAGGACCTATGATTGTGGGGTCAAACAAATCATTTAGGAAGATTGTGTACTAGGGTGTATCTTGACTTTTTCACAAAACCTTGTTAATTTTTTTAACCCTAGCTTAGTTCTCTTATAACATTTTTTAATGTATATAAAAAAAGCAACCTAAAGTCTTTAGTCATTATTTTATTTTATACAGGAACCTGACTTCATTTGTTGTTATCTCCCATCATGACTTAGCCAAAGTAATGTCACCTGTTTTAAGGAAACTTAGATCTGATCTAGTTAAATGGCATTTGTTTTCAACCTGGATATTGCTATGTTCTTATCATGTTGCAACAAATAATGACAGCCTATAATAGTATGTTCTTATATATAAATGTCAAATAATGACAGTCCATATATTGGTGTGTCCTTATAATGTTAAATAATGACAGCCTATGTCTTTATAATGTTAAATGACAGCTTGTGTGTGCATGTCCTTATGATGTTAAATAATGACAGCCTATATATATGTATGTCCTTATGTTATTACCTGTTGATACCATTTGAACACCAATGGTGTTTTTAGTCTTTCATTAGATGGCTTGTATGACAACAATGGATGGTTAAGTTATTTATTTGAAGATTATTCCTTTTTGCAGATTTATTTTTACGGTGATATATTTTGTTAGCATTTTGATGATAAATACAGTGCCATTTTCAATTTTATATTCACTTTTTTTTAAAACTGGAAGTTATATTTTTATTCTAAAATTACAATTTGTTTTCTCTACGTTTTATGTCATTAAAAAAAAATGAATATTCTTTTCATACTACACAAACCTCAGAACACTATACACCCCAATACACTATACACCCCAATACACTATACACCCCAATACACTATACACCCCAATACACTATACACCCCAATACACTACACCCCAATACACTATACACCCCAATACACTATACACCCCAATACACTATATACCCCAATACACTATACACTCCAATACACTATATACCCCAATACACTATACACTCCAATACACTATACACCCCAATACACTATATACCCCAATACACTATACACCCCAATACACTAGAACACTAACCCTCTCCAGAAGACCTCACACTACACACCCCAGCACACCACATTCAACACTCCATTTTACTTCCCTGCACACTCAAGTACCCCACCCACCTCAGCACACAACAGTAGACACCACAGTACACTCCAAACCAAAACACCCCAGTAACTACACACCCCAGAGCACTCTGAACCCTAAATCTAAACATAACTGGTCTAATGTTCTCTTTTAACCTTATAATTTTTTTTTAATTCCTGTATTTGTTTCCCATTTTAAAACCAGTGTGTTTTTGTTTTAACTATTTTAGTTGCTTGCCCCTTCTAGACTGAACTTTGAAATAATAAAATATATTTGAAGTGTGTGAACTTTGACTTGATTTAATTAAATATGTTTTATTTTAGAGTCTGTAGTTCTGATGACAATGCAATTCTAGTTTATAGTTTATAACTGTAGTAACATTTTATTTTTTTATGTAATAGGTCTATAACTCTGAAGATGAAGAGATGATAAAAATTATTTATTTCATAAGTTATAGACAACTACATATTGACTGCATTGTTAGTGTTTAGCTATGGTTGACTGATACGTTTCTCTATTGATAACTGGCTATATGGGTTTAATAGTTGGTGGGAAAGAAACACCACGAAAAAGTTGCAACCGATTTGGCATGGTAGCTATTTAAAGACACATACCTGACTAACTTCAGAAACATCTAGAAAGGAAGGAAATAACAAACCTCCTTTGACAGTATTATGTTAAGTCTGCCTGGAAAATGGAGGAAAGAGTGTGTAGAGAAGCCGTGACTAAAATTAAATGAAAGCAACAAAACAGTTACATTTAGGTTCAATTATGTTCGATGAAGTTTAAGTTTCAAGTTCAGGGATAAAGTCAAGCGTTAGGAGTGTAATGAGTAAGTGAATTGATGTGTCAGAAAGAGCTTAGTAGCAACAGTAACTGAGCGACATGAAAGGGGAGGCAACACCCAGTAACTTTGATCACTTTGAATTTTCATTGTTATCGCACTTAGTTACTGAATCTTGTGGCCAATGTTCCCTTTAAGGGGAAAAAGTTAATGTGCAAAATGTATTTTCTGTGCGCGCTGTTCTGAAAGTCTTATACAAGGATATATTTATTTTACAAAATCACTGCGCGTCAGCTCAAATCTCATGTGCAACCGCGCAGTTTAGAGGGAACATTGCTTGTGGCTGAGTCCAAAGCGACCCCATAAGAGACAATTATGTTAAGTTAGTCAAAAAGTAATAATAAGAAACGAAAGGCGTGTCAGACAGGATAAAACAAAATGGGAAAAGATCATTTGTCAGTGAAGCAGAAGCATCCCAAATTTAATATCGTGGACCAAACTTTGGTGGAATCGTCCACAACCGAGATAGGTGTGGTGGCGTCTCTATGCTGCACATGTGTGTGATCCATATGAATGATATTGATGAATTGTGTTCCTAAAATGTTAACTGAGCTGGCGCAAAAATGATCAAACATTGTTAGCACACAAAAAAAATAGAAAAAAAAAGCGCAAAAATAAAATATAAAACTCATGAGCGCTGCCCTTGCATCCTCAGCACACGTAGTCACTACATTTGACCACCCCCCCCCCCACTTTCCCATAGGAGCATGACGGCGTTTGTGTACGAACACTCGGAACTATACCCCTGGTTATGATTTACTGACATTCCCACTTCATTCCATTCCAAAACATATTTTTAATGTTGAATTGCTGTTCAAATTTTTCCAAAATCTTGTCAGAACTCTGTCAACATAGAGTATTTTGATCAATACCTATTACAATTTTTTAAACAGTTTTCTAAAACGCGAAATAACGGCTAAAATTAGTTTTCTAACATTGCTTTATTATAATGCAAACATGTGACGTCACACTATCTGACCCCCCCCCCCCACTTCATCACACACCGTCACAAAATTACGGACCCCCCCCCCCCCCTTACGAGTGTGACGTCATTTATGGACGACCCCTTTCCAAAACGCACATTCTTACTGACATTTCACTTTTTAGCATTCCAAAACATGTTTTACTGACATTTCTTAAATTCTTCTTAATAGCATTCCAAATCACACATTTCATTCTATTCATTCTTCATTCATGACTTATGTTTAGTAAATTGACAATTTCAGGACTATGCACTTTAAATATTCATTTTTTCAAAAGAGCTTTTTGAGTGTGTGTTGTAATCCTTACTGGGCGAAAGCGAGGCTCGTGTTTGTCCGTTACACTCCGTTGACTTTCCGATTTGTCACGATCTGAATAAGTGCCGTCTGCCATACATCTCATCTAGTCACGTAGTTGGTTCTATTTCACTGCACTAATGTATTCGTCGCGTCATTGCCATACACTTCTCGCGAGATTTCAAGTTAGGAAATCTTGAAGGCCTCAGGGCACTTGAAGAATGGGCAGATTATAGGGATACTGCGGAGGCGGAGGGGGTCATGTCTAGGATAATTAAAAAATGAGGAGGTTGTAGCAGTGTTTCTTTCAGGCTTTTTTTTTACTCCGGGAGGGAGGGGGTACTAATTTCGGGGTGGGGGCCGATAGTAAAATACATTAACACAATTCAAGACATGTTTACAAACTTTATTCTACTTGTAACCAATAGGGCTGGTAAGTAGGTCACCAACCAGTTCTACGGTTCAATAGAACCTGCATTAGCCATAGAACTGGTTGGTGACCTACTTACAAGCCCTATTATAACAACAATTTTGACAACTAGTTAGTTAAGCTGTGGGACGGCGTGGCCTAGCGATAGAGAGCTAGACTGCTAACAAGTCTGGAATTCGAATCCAAGTCATTAGAACGTCCGTGAGTCCACCCAGCTCTGATAGGTACCTAACTCACGTTAGGGAAAGCAAAGGCAGCTAGGCATAGTACTGACCATACTATCTCTTCATATGCCTAGGTCACAGAAACAGGTGAACTTTTCTTCACTTTCCCCCATCGACGTTCAGGTTCGAAAAAAAACTTTACTTTTCTACAGAATTAAGCTGCATATGTTTTTATGTTTCTAATTTAATAAAGAAAAAACCTGGCTTGTTTATGTTCATGATCAATAACCTCTGGAAAAAAAAAAGAAAAGTGTTTTTAAATTATTTTTTATGCATTTAATATGACATATGATACAAAGATCTAGTCCTCAACTGACGTCACGCAAACTCAGCCAACGTTTATTATCTGTTGCCACTCGTTGCACTAAAATGACGTCACAAAATTAATCAACCCCTCTCTCAAAAACCCACAATTTTGACGTAAATTAACGCCTTTGCCATTTTTGTTTTTTGAAAACATAAAAATATCTTTCGTCATTTTCCTTGAACCTCTATCCCTACAATATCGTCAAATAAACCGGGAGTGATCTCCCCTAAACTTTCTCGAATATTCTTATATAACTTGGAATGTAGACATGATTTTTAATTACTTAAACTTTTAAAAATAGAATAGAATCTCATAAAAAACATTGCGCACCAAACAAACGCCGAAACAAAATGTGCATAATAGTGCGCAATATTATTAGTACTTTAAAAATTTACATTAGTTTTTTGAGAAATCGGAAGTAGCGTAAATTACTACTTCCGGTCAACGGAAATTACTCAAAATTTAACAGAAGGTAGAGAATTAGATCTTTTACTTACATGTGAAATTTCATTTATCTATCTGAAATAGTACTCAAGTTATAGGCTTTTGAAAAATTGAAAGTAGAAAAAGTACCACTTCCGGTTGTCGGAAATCGCTCAAAAGTTGATACGGATCTACGATTTTGATATAATACTTATATATGAAATTTCATCAACCTAGCTGTAACGGTACTCAAGTTATCGTGTTTACACACAGACACACACACACACACACACACACACACACACACAGACATACGGACAAGATTGCAAAATTATGTTTTTCCGTATCAGTGAGGTGTAAAACGTCGAGATCTGTAAAAATCTCGATTTTTTTTTTGCACGATTACAATAATTTCTCTATACTACGTATATACGAGAAAGTAAAAAGGTAAATTATCGAGGACCCAAATGTTAAAAAAATAAACCGGGAGTGATCTCCCCTAAACTTTCTCGAATATTCTTATATAAAATAACAGGGGATGGGAACTCGGGCTATAGACATGATTTTTAATCCATTTTAAATACTTAAAGTTTTAAAAATAGAATAAAATCTCGTAGACAAATTAATTGCACACCAAGTGAACGAGAAATAAAAAAGCGCATAATAGTGCGCAATATTATTATTACTTTAAAAATTTACATTAGTTTTTTGAGAAATCGGAAGTAGCGTAAATTACTACTTCCGGTCAACGGAAATTACTCAAAATTTAACAGAAGGTAGAGAATTAGATCTTTTACTTACATGTGAAATTTCATTTATCTATCTGAAATAGTACTCAAGTTATAGGCTTTTGAAAAATTCAAAGTAGAAAAAGTACCACTTCCGGTTGTCAGAAATCGCTCAAAAGTTGATACGGATCTACGATTTTGATAAAATACTTATATATGAAATTTCATCAACCTAGCTGTAACGGTACTCAAGTTATCGTGTTTACACACGGACACACACACACACAGACACACACACAGACACACAGACATACGGACAAGATTGCAAAATTATGTTTTTCCGTATCAGTGAGATGCAAAACGTCGAGATTTGCAAAAAATTTTTTTGCACGATTACAAGACTTTCTCTATACTTCGTATATACGAGAAAGTAAAAACGCCTCTTATACTCAGTTCATAATGTGTATCCATGAATCGAACTCCAGTCTTTCATGTGGGCAGACTGTGTCTCTACGACCCACCGTTTCTTTCAGGCATCTCTTCGAGTTGTCATACCCCCCCCCCCCCCTGGACTATCTACCGCCCCCTTCCCCGAACGAAATATAATTTATTTAGACAATATATACTTTTACTTTTTTTTTCTTTCTCCTTTTTTTCGAGTTACATAATTATTTACAGTTTAAATCAACACTATGACATAATGGGTGTGCGCCCCCCCCCCCGCCCCCAGTTGCACGTCCCACACAGATGACTTCAGATGACTTGAAGCCTAGCCGGCAGGTATATGCCTACTGTCGCTTCACCGAGGTGTGGCCGTCGGGATCTATTTCTGGAGATCACTGGAGCGTATCCGAGTGTCGGTGTACACCGCTTCACCTTGTCCGTTTGTTAGAATACATTTCAGACAAGTTCAGGTAACAGAGGGGAGAAAAAGCGTAACGTTGTGTGGATGTGTTGGCATAACATTACAATCATGCACACACCCCCTCCCTCTCCAGGTTAAAAGATATCTAGCAAGGTGTCTCGGAACACATTAATTATGCCTATCGCTAGTTCTGTTCGCAGGTCGGATTTCCCTAAAGGTCCATATCCAAAGGCAATGCAAAAAAAAAAAATGTATTTATACATTTTTTTTCTGTTACAAAAACATGCCACTTTAAACCAAGCCCCCCCCCTCCTTGCCACCTTAAAACAGTTCCTTAAATAAGAGGCCCACCCCTTCACTTTTTATTTTTATACCCCACCTTCTAAAAACGTGACCCACCTATAATTAAGTCACCATTCAAGCGACGACCCCTTCCCCCACCTAAGACCATTCAATTCCTTAATACTGTAAAATCATTTCTATTTAGACTGGTTTAAAAGTCCTTTTCTGGGTGTATTAGTACCAGAAATGTATGTTCGAGTGTTGAATCACTTCTATACAGAAATGTATGTTCGAATGTTGAATCAATTCTAATTAGACTGGTTTTAAAGTCCATTTCTGAGTGTATTAGTACTAGAAATGATTAATCGAATGTTAAATTACTTCTATATCGACAGGTCTACACGTCTATTCAGTGTGTGTTGAGACTTTAAAAAAATAGAATTCGGACTTTCAAACTATTTTTGAGCTTTTTAATGCATATTTTGATACATACGTTGGCGTTTATTCGTTGAAACGTGTGAAGTTTTTTTTTTATTTCACGAATTAATTTAAAAACTGCGGCCGTGGTCTTCATTCTAGTAGCCCCCACCCATCGTCACGAACCCCTCTCATATGAAACAACCCCACCCCCATGCACACAATCTTGGCCAACAATCGAATAAATATTGATCAAATATTTGCACAAGACATATTTTACTTGGTTAACGTATTAAAATGTATTGCTGATGTCAAGCAATGACAAGCAAATGCCACATTAATGACATGTGTACACGTCTCTAGAATGTACATCAAATCACAACATTTCGCTGTGTGTAGTATCGAATAAAACCTTGCACATGTTGAAAAATAGTACGACTACGATCCCTCTTATGTCACCTGCCTGTGTTAAGCTTAAAGAGAAAGACTTCTAAACTTAGCTCTAAGGTTTCAGTACACTCAGTTACTCACTAAAGTCAGAGTTTCATCCGGATATCTCTTCGGGGGGGGGGGGTGTCTCCTCCCGAAGAAAGTCTACCCGCAATACCCAAAACGAAATGGAAAATATATACATTTATTTTTTATTAGTATCCGCCCCCCCCCCCCCCCCGGAGAAAACAGTCTGGAAGAAACACTGAGCAAAGTTAACATAGAGTGTTATTTCACAACACAGATCTAGACAGAGTCGTTTTAGCTAGGTTGGATCCAAGTCGATCACTCCACACTGCACCGAGTACACTTAATTTGTGCATTAACTGTACTGAATACAAAGAAGAATTCAATTAATTTAAAAGCTGAAGTTATATATTCACACAATCCCCCTGTATCAGAGGCGTAGCGACCCTTCCCGGCGCCCGGGGACAAACTTTCGATTTGCACCCCCCATCAAGATTTCGATTTTCACCCCCCCCCTTCAATATTTTGATTTGCACCCCCACTCAAGCTTTCAATTTATTTTTCCAACCCATTTTGGCGCCCCCTAAGGTCGGCGCCCGGGGACATATGTCCCCACCCCCGCCTCCCATCACCCTCGCTACTCCTCTGCCCTGTATGCCGAAGTAATTGAAACAGATGAGCGCTACTTCATCTGCTCCATGTGTCTTAGGCACTAACGGAAAATATTATGAATTACACCACCTCAATCCCTTTCAAATACACCACCTGTTTCCCCAATATTACCAGCTCAGCCCCACCTCAAAGTAGCCCATTCCCTACCCCTCCCATATGTGTGACGTTCTTTATGATCGACCTCTCGTTTATTCCATATGTTGTGGAAGCAGGGGTGGCAACATAACCCGTTCACAGCAAGAGGTCGCTTAAGATATTCAAACGTGTAGATTGGTCTTGAGCTGTTCTGTATAGCTTCTCTCTTGTCTAACATCAAATCACATCGCACCCCACCCCCTACCTACGTTCCCTCTAAGCTGCGCAGTCGTGCGGTCACGTAGCAGCAGTAAACCTGCGGCGCTGTCTTTTAATAAATTTCAAATAACCCCGTGCATGACGTTACGCAGCATTACGCATACATAAATCATGCTGCACAAATTTTTTGGCTTCTTGGAGTGAAGTTTGTACCCCGCCCCACCCACAAGGCCCCACACACCCCGCCCCACCCACAAGGCCCCACACACCCCGCCCCACCCACAAGGCCCCACACACCCCGCCCCACCCACAAGGCCCCACACACCCCGCCCCACCCACAAGGCCCCACACACCCCGCCCCACCCACAAGGCCCCACACACCCCGCCCCACCCACAAGGCCCCACACACCCCGCCCCACCCACAAGGCCCCACACACCCCGCCCCACCCACAAGGCCCCACACACCCCGCCCCACCCACAAGGCCCCACACACCCCGCCCCACCCACAAGACCCCACACCCAACCCACACACTAGGCCTTACTCCCACATCGCCCCATTACACAAACCCTTCCCCACCCACCCCCACCCACAAGGCTCTACACCTACCTCGCCCCACCCTGAAGGCCCAACGCCCACTCACCCTTAAAGACCATCTGATCACGAGTGAGTTACATCACACTCGGGCACCCTTTCTGTCCAACTACCCCGCCTACAACTACTAGAACAAAACCCAGCGCCTATTTGGTTCACGCACAGGATTTCATAAACAACGCAGGACAAAACATTCACAGTGGTTCAACGTGATATCCGTCTCATGCTAAATGAACAAGTCGCTTCTTCACCCTCCCACTCCCCCCAAAAAATAATTTAAGCAGATCCCTTCAGCAGGCTTGTCATTGAAATCACCCACTCTCGACCTTGACATTGAAAACGTAGTTTCTTCCAGTCATGTCTTCAGCGAGAGCGCCCCCCCCCCCCCCCCGAAATATGTCTACCACACCGCCCCCCGGATAAAAGTCTGGAATAAAAGGAAAAAACACTGATTGAAAAGCGTTCAGGCATGCGCTGTCTGGCGTATCTACAAGTTAGTGTTTATGACGTTAGGAGCAGTTTCCTTTATGATCTCGTTTGACCTTGACATTGGCCGCGGTAGCTATGACGTAGGACATTTTCAAAAATTACATGTTTTTATAATCCAAGCCTCGTTTTAAAGTAATTATGGCCGGCATGAATATAGGGATTAAATAGCGAAACCTAACAAGGAATAGATGTAAGCTAAGGCGGTCGAGCTATGTCTATCGAACGACAGAAAATAATAAACCGGGAGTGATCTCCCCTAAGCTTTCTCGAATATTCTTATATAACACTACGTGGGATGGCAACTCGGAATATAGACATGATTTTTAATTACTTAAAGTTTTAGAAATAGAACAGAATCTCGTAGAAAAAAGAATTGCACACCAAGCGAACGCCAAATAAAACAGTTATCGTTTTTACACACACACACACACACACACACATACAGACACACACACACACACACAGACACAGACACAGATTGCAAAATTATGTTTTTCTGTATCAGTGAGGTGTAAAACGTCGATTTTTTTTCACGATTACAAGACTTTCTCTATACTTCGTATATGCGAGAAAGTAAAAAGTAGAGCTCCCTTTCTAGACCTAACTATATTGCAGATGAAGTAGTTTTTATAATGTTTCTTGATCTCGGCCAATGAGGGGAAGGTGTAGTCAGCTTTATGCGCAACCGTTTTTTTTTTTTTACTTTAACGTCAGGTAACCATCAGAGGTTGGGGGACTCATGGACGTACTTAATTTACATGTCCGAACCGAGGCCTATGAGCTAGTAGCTGAACGCTCTACCATTCGACCAAACTGTTGATTCAGCCATCCCCAATCCCCTAAGCCATTGTGTGCACATAGAGTATGATATCCCCGCAAGGTATGTTATATCACGTGGATATTAAATTCTCGTCTTTAATTTCAGACAACAGTTTAAAGTTCCATTTTGTAAAGGAACCTAAAATAATCCTTTCAAAAATTCTTTTTTTTTCTTTCTGAGCCCACTGTTTTTAAGTAAACCAGCGTCTTCGTGATAGAAAGCAAACAAAAATCCCACCTGGGTGAGGGTGGGTGAGCAGGTGGCGCAGCCTGGGACAATGAGATATAGTAAAATACTCACCCACCTGGGTGAAGGTGGGTGAGGGTGGGTGAGCAGCCTGGGACAATGAGATATAGTAAAATACTCACCCACCCTAGAGTGGGGGATGCGGATGCGGAGTAGGTCAGTAGGTCACCTTTTGGTGACCTTGTGACGTAATCATTGACCTTGTGACGTAATCAGTCACATTGTGACGTCATCACTGACCTAGTTACGTAATTTTAATGCGTTTTTTAAATTAGATTTAATGAGTTTTTAAAGTTTTAATTAATTTTTGCCCTAGTTACGTAATTTTAATGAGTTTTTAATTAGTTTGAATTTAATTTTTAAATTTTAATTAATTTTTGACCTAGTTACGTAATTTTAATGTGTTTTTTAATTAGTTTTAATGAGTTTTAAAAATGTTAATTAATTTTTATTAACGAGTTACGTAATATTAATGCGTTTTTTAATTAGTTTTAATGAGTTTTTTAATTTTTAATTAATTAATTTTTATTATCGAGTTACGTAATTTAATTACTTTGATTGTATTTTTATTTTGTTTAATTTGTTTGTTTACTTGTTGTTTAATTTAATTACTTTGTTTATATTGGGTAATTTTTATTAACGAGTTACGTAATTTGATTATTTGTTTACTTTTTAATTATTTTTATTTTGTTTATTTTTAATTTTATTTTATTTTATAATTAGTTAAATTATTATTAACTAGTTACGTAATTTGATTTTAATTACTTTTGTTTATTTATTTATTTTATATATTTCTTTTCTTTGATGTATGGTATTTAAAATAAAAGACACTGTTTATTTGATTGTATGTATGTTTAATAGTAAACGGATAGGGGTGTTGGTGGATGAGAGGGGGAGTAATGATGGGGTTTGAGGGTAGGGGTGCGTTAGCGTGTACTTTGTGAATAACATCCATTAACCAGACATGTAACACCTGTTACGTATCGATCTACTAGTGAGGTTTTCTCGCCGCTGCCCGTTTTAATGGGAATGTATTGATCGCACCCACGGGGCCATGAGAGCCTACCTAATTACATTTGGTCATGCATCGTGGATTTATGTGGGTTCGCGAAGCGAACACTGCAGGGGTTATGGTAATTAAGGCGAACCATTAAGCGCGTCTCCACGTTAACTGTGGTAACAGATGTTACGTATCGATTCACCAGCAAAGTTTTTTTAATATTGATCCCACCCACGGGCCATCACAGCATGATGTCCCGCCTAATTAAATTTTGTTACGCATCGTCGATTTTATGTGTTGTTCACGGAAGCGAACACCGTAGGGTCCGGTGTTTAATGAGGTCCATTAAGCGCGTCTCCGCGTTAAGTGTGGTAACAGCTGTACCACTTTAATTGATTTTTCCCCGCTCGGTTACTAGAGTGGGAAGCCATCACGTAACAGCTGGTGCTGTAATTACGCTGAGTAAGGACATTGGTTGTAACTATGCGCTTATAGCGAGGGTCAGCGAAAACAAAATATATATTTAAGGGTTGGAATTTTCTTTCAACCACCGTTAAATCAGGTTTTGAGACGAAACGAAGTCTCCGTAGGTTCGTGTTTTTTAACGGGCGACAGGGTGACTTGGTGCGTTGGTACGTGAGGTATGCGGGGTAGACATGTTTTATACAAGTCTGGAAAAGTAATTAAGTTTTTTTTTTTTTTTTTTTTTTTTTATGACCGTTCCGATTTTCTTTTGATCTGACCACCATTTGACCACCCTGAGCCAGATAAATTTAACAAATGTTCAATACATAGTCGCTTATAGTAACATGGGTGAGGGGTGTAAGCAGGCGGGTGACGGTGTGAACAGGTGGGTGAAGGGGGAAATATTAACAAATGTTCAATACATACTCGCTTATAGTAACATGGGTGAGTAGTGTAAGCAGACGGGTGAAGGTGTGAACAGGTGGGTGAAGGGTGAAAGGTGGGTGAAGGTGGAGAAGGTGGGTGAAGGGGGGAACACGAGTAGGAGTAACGGATATATAGTAAAAGACTCTACCACCTGAGTGAGGTGGGTGAGGAGGCGGATTTTAATTTTAATTTTTAATTTTATTTTTTCAGCATCTGTTAACTTTAAGGTTCTATAACTCTATATATTTAAATACATTTTTTGATTCAAACGAGTTTACTTTTCCTAATGTAAGTACAGGTAAAGAGGGATTTCCTATAGATCTGTAATGAAGTAGGCCTTGTTGACTATGACTGGTTGTCCAGGTGTTGACATGATACACTTTTTTTTTTTTTTTTTTTTTTTTTTTTTTTTTGGAGATACACGTACACACACACACACACACACACGCGCGCGCGCGCGCGCGCGAAATTCATACTAGGTCGGTAAAGGCGGAGAGAACTTATAGGTATACATTATCATGGTAACAACAAAAGCGACCCTTATTTTATTAACATGCAAGCGTGTTTTCCAAAAAGTGTCACCAGGCCGTTACCATTTTCACAGCGGGGTTTATTTTAAGTGCACCTTGTGCACGTTTGTTTACATTTTAAAAGACGTATCGCGTGTCTTCCCCACATGTCTTCCCTAATAGAGAAACGAGAGGAAAGACAACTGTTCTAAAATTAGAACAGACTTGTTTACAGCCACGAGTATCGTCCCTTGTGAAAAAAATTGCGCGTCAGAATCCTTAACTAAACAGTCAATTTCTTTAACAAGTTAAAAATAATTTAGGAAGACAAGGGTTAACAACATTAGACGCCAACATTTTTGTTTCATGTGACGACAAGGCACAATACACTTTTGTAGTTTATGTCTCAAGTAGAGGGGTGGGATATTTTTTCTTTGTAAGAGTCTTGTAAACAATGGGTAGAGGAGGCGATTACTAAGTAAGAGGGGAGAGAACGTGACTTGCATCGCGATATTTGAAAACATGGCGATGTTTAACCTCAAGCAGATTACCTTCCCATGTTCGCTTTAGTATTACAGTTTTCATCAAACTTCTTTTTGACTTGAACTTCTTTAATTTTTTAAGAAAGTTTACTTATACATAAGACGTTATGTCTAATTACAATTTTTTATTTTCACCACTCAATGTATTTTCTTTTTCTATATCTTACATTGCCATCTTAATTTTTGATCACCTTAGTAAAAATTTGCTTAAGATTATAAACTTCGAGTTTTAAAAAACAACAACGTTATAGTACGTCGTGTCAAAGGACACACCGTTTAAAATGTCTACATTTAAAGTTCACCAATATAATGACGTAAAAACTAAATATGATATGACGTTAGCATACATATCATACAATCTAATCACTCTAAAGTACAAATCAATAATTTTTATTGATTAAGGGGCTGGGTGAGTTATTTTTATCACTATTCGCCTTTCCCCTTCCCTTTGTCCGCAACCCCTTTCTCCTTCTCCCATCCCTAACCTCAATACCAACCGATAGATACACATACCGTACCACTACCCATTCTATTCCATTTAAGAGACAAAGGATGCGTGTCAAAGGACACACCGTTTAAAATGTCTACATTTAAAGTTCACCAATATAATGACGTAAAAACTAAATATGATATGACGTTAGCATACATATCATACAATCTAATCACTCTAAAGTACAAATCAATAATTTTTATTGATTAAGGGGCTGGGTGAGTTATTTTTATCACTATTCGCCTTTCCCCTTCCCTTTGTCCGCAACCCCTTTCTCCTTCTCCCATCCCTAACCTCAATACCAACCGATAGATACACATACCGTACCACTACCCATTCTATTCCATTTAAGAGACAAATGATGTATGACAATCTTACATTTATCTACACTCAACTAATATCACAACCCCTAGACACTACTCCAACAGACTGGTCTATGTAACTTGTAGACACTACTCCTCGTTGAATATCTCTTGCACCCTAGCCACCTATGTTTGCCGCCCTAGCCCCCGTCCCTAAACACCCGCTAGATAAACAGACCGTACCTCTACCCACACTATTACTTGGACAGACAAAAGACAAAGTAACAGACAAACTTGTATCTGTATTCAACTAATGTTACAAGTGACAACGTTCCCATCCAACTCTGAAACACACATGGCCCAATTTCGAAACCAGCCTCGTTGAAAACTCCCCTGACCCTAGTTTAACTTTGCCTCACCGATTCCAAAACGGTCCTGTACCAAACACCCATGCACCAACTTTGAAACCTGTCTTGTTGAAAACAAAGACCGTCCCACTCTAGTGTAAACTCTAACCCAACCAACTCCGAAACATGGATTTGAAACACGCCTCGGTGAAACCCAAACTCCCCCGACGCTAGTTTAAACTCTACACCAATCGATTCCAAAACATGCCTGTAACAACTTTGAAACCGGCCTCGGTGAAAACAAAAACCATCCCACCGTAGTATAGACTCGGCCCCTAACACTTCCAAAACATGCATGTACTAACTTTGAAACCACCCTCGGTGAAAACTTCACCGACCCTAGTATGGACTCTACACCTACCGATTCCAAAACACGCATGTTCCGAGTTCAAAACCAACCTTCACCGACACTAGTATGAACTCGACTACCAACAATTCCTAAACATGCATGTTCAGAGTTCAAAACCAACCTTCACCGACACTAGTATGAACTCGGGTACCAACAATTCCCAAACATGCATGTACCAACTTTGCAACCTGCCTCAGTGTTAACAAAACTCCCGACCCTAGTATGAACTCGACTGCCAACAATTCCTAAACATGCATGTCCCAACTTTGTAACCTGCCTCGGTGAAAACTTCACCGACCCTAGTATGGACTCTACACCTACCGATTCCAAAACATGCATGTTCCGAGTTCAAAACCAACCTTCACCGACCCTAGTATGAACTCGGCTACCAACAATTCCTAAACATGCATGTTCCGAGTTCAAAACCAACCTTCACCGACACTAGTATGAACTCGGGTACCAACAATTCCCAAACATGCATGTACCAACTTTGCAACCTGCCTCAGTGTTAACAAAACTCCCGACCCTAGTATGAACTCGACTGCCAACAATTCCTAAACATGCATGTCCCAACTTTGTAACCTGCCTCGGTGAAAACTTCACCGACCCTAGTATGGACTCTACACCTACCGATTCCAAAACATGCATGTTCCGAGTTCAAAACCAACCTTCACCGACCCTAGTATGAACTCGGCTACCAACAATTCCAAAACACACATGTTCCGAGTTCAAAACCAACCTCGGTGAAAACTTCACCGACCCTAGTATGAAGACGGCCCTTAACAATTCCAAGGATGCATGTACGACCTTCGAAACCACCCTCGGTGTAACCAAAACACCTCCGTCCCTAGTGTAAACTCTGCCGCATCCAACTCCTAAACATCCATGGTCCGAGTTCAAAACCAACCTCGGTGAAAACTCCCACGACTCTCGTATAAACTCTCTACCTATCAATTCTAAAACATGGTTGTACTAACTTCGAAACATCCCTCTGTGTTAACAAAACTCCCCCGACCCTACTATAGGCTCGACCACTAACAATTCCAAAACATATATGGTCTAGCTTCGAACCCTGCCTCGGTGAAAACGTCACCGACTCTAGTATGAACGGTGCCCCTAGCCAACTCCAAACCTTCCCTGGGCACCCGAATAAAAATAACTCACCCAGCCCCTTAATCAATAAAAATTATTGATTTGTACTTTAGAGTGATTAGATTGTATGATATGCATGCTAACGTCATATCATATTTAGTTTTTACGTCATTATATTGGTGAACTTTAAATGTAGACATTTTAAACGGTGTGTCCTTTGACACGACGTACTATAACGTTGTTGTTTTTTAAAACTCGAAGTTTATAATCTTAAGCAAATTTTTACTAAGGTGATCAAAAATTAAGATGGCAATGTAAGATATAGAAAAACAAAATACATTGAGTGGTGAAAATAAAAAATTGTAATTATACATAACGTCTTATGTATAAGTAAACTTTCTTAAAAAATTAAAGAAGTTCAAGTCAAAAAGAAGTTTGATGAAAACTGTAATACTAAAGCGAACATGGGAAGGTAATCTGCTTGAGGTTAAACATCGCCATGTTTTCAAATATCGCGATGCAAGTCACGTTCTCTCCCCTCTTACTTAGTAATCGCCTCCTCTACCCATTGTTTACAAGACTCTTACAAAGAAAAAATATCCCACCCCTCTACTTGAGACATAAACTACAAAAGTGTATTGTGCCTTGTCGTCACATGAAACAAAAATGTTGGCGTCTAATGTTGTTAACCCTTGTCTTCCTAAATTATTTTTAACTTGTTAAAGAAATTGACTGTTTAGTTAAGGATTCTGACGCGCAATTTTTTTCACAAGGGACGATACTCGTGGCTGTAAACAAGTCTGTTCTAATTTTAGAACAGTTGTCTTTCCTCTCGTTTCTCTATTAGGGAAGACATGTGGGGAAGACACGCGATACGTCTTTTAAAATGTAAACAAACGTGCACAAGGTGCACTTAAAATAAACCCCGCTGTGAAAATGGTAACGGCCTGGTGACACTTTTTGGAAAACACGCTTGCATGTTAATAAAATAAGGGTCGCTTT
The DNA here is from genome assembly GCF_028476545.2 of Physella acuta. Lineage (NCBI taxonomy): Eukaryota > Metazoa > Mollusca > Gastropoda > Physidae > Physella > Physella acuta. The sequence goes on along the minus strand of NW_026731898.1, from coordinate 448,927 downwards.
TGTTGTTACCATGATAATGTATACCTATAAGTTCTCTCCGCCTTTACCGACCTAGTATGAATTTCGCGCGCGCGCGCGCGCGCGTGTGTGTGTGTGTGTGTGTGTGTACGTGTATCTCCAAAAAAAAAAAAAAAAAAAAAAAAAAAAAAAAAGTGTATCATGTCAACACCTGGACAACCAGTCATAGTCAACAAGGCCTACTTCATTACAGATCTATAGGAAATCCCTCTTTACCTGTACTTACATTAGGAAAAGTAAACTCGTTTGAATCAAAAAATGTATTTAAATATATAGAGTTATAGAACCTTAAAGTTAACAGATGCTGAAAAAATAAAATTAAAAATTAAAATTAAAATCCGCCTCCTCACCCACCTCACTCAGGTGGTAGAGTCTTTTACTATATATCCGTTACTCCTACTCGTGTTCCCCCCTTCACCCACCTTCTCCACCTTCACCCACCTTTCACCCTTCACCCACCTGTTCACACCTTCACCCGTCTGCTTACACTACTCACCCATGTTACTATAAGCGAGTATGTATTGAACATTTGTTAATATTTCCCCCTTCACCCACCTGTTCACACCGTCACCCGCCTGCTTACACCCCTCACCCATGTTACTATAAGCGACTATGTATTGAACATTTGTTAAATTTATCTGGCTCAGGGTGGTCAAATGGTGGTCAGATCAAAAGAAAATCGGAACGGTCATAAAAAAAAAAAAAAAAAAAAAAAAACTTAATTACTTTTCCAGACTTGTATAAAACATGTCTACCCCGCATACCTCACGTACCAACGCACCAAGTCACCCTGTCGCCCGTTAAAAAACACGAACCTACGGAGACTTCGTTTCGTCTCAAAACCTGATTTAACGGTGGTTGAAAGAAAATTCCAACCCTTAAATATATATTTTGTTTTCGCTGACCCTCGCTATAAGCGCATAGTTACAACCAATGTCCTTACTCAGCGTAATTACAGCACCAGCTGTTACGTGATGGCTTCCCACTCTAGTAACCGAGCGGGGAAAAATCAATTAAAGTGGTACAGCTGTTACCACACTTAACGCGGAGACGCGCTTAATGGACCTCATTAAACACCGGACCCTACGGTGTTCGCTTCCGTGAACAACACATAAAATCGACGATGCGTAACAAAATTTAATTAGGCGGGACATCATGCTGTGATGGCCCGTGGGTGGGATCAATATTAAAAAAACTTTGCTGGTGAATCGATACGTAACATCTGTTACCACAGTTAACGTGGAGACGCGCTTAATGGTTCGCCTTAATTACCATAACCCCTGCAGTGTTCGCTTCGCGAACCCACATAAATCCACGATGCATGACCAAATGTAATTAGGTAGGCTCTCATGGCCCCGTGGGTGCGATCAATACATTCCCATTAAAACGGGCAGCGGCGAGAAAACCTCACTAGTAGATCGATACGTAACAGGTGTTACATGTCTGGTTAATGGATGTTATTCACAAAGTACACGCTAACGCACCCCTACCCTCAAACCCCATCATTACTCCCCCTCTCATCCACCAACACCCCTATCCGTTTACTATTAAACATACATACAATCAAATAAACAGTGTCTTTTATTTTAAATACCATACATCAAAGAAAAGAAATATATCAAATAAATAAATAAACAAAAGTAATTAAAATCAAATTACGTAACTAGTTAATAATAATTTAACTAATTATAAAATAAAATTAAATTAAAAATAAACAAAATAAAAATAATTAAAAAGTAAACAAATAATCAAATTACGTAACTCGTTAATAAAAATTACCCAATATAAACAAAGTAATTAAATTAAACAACAAGTAAACAAACAAATTAAACAAAATAAAAATACAATCAAAGTAATTAAATTACGTAACTCGATAATAAAAATTAATTAATTAAAAATTAAAAAACTCATTAAAACTAATTAAAAAACGCATTAATATTACGTAACTCGTTAATAAAAATTAATTAACATTTTTAAAACTCATTAAAACTAATTAAAAAACACATTAAAATTACGTAACTAGGTCAAAAATTAATTAAAATTTAAAAATTAAATTCAAACTAATTAAAAACTCATTAAAATTACGTAACTAGGGCAAAAATTAATTAAAACTTTAAAAACTCATTAAATCTAATTTAAAAAACGCATTAAAATTACGTAACTAGGTCAGTGATGACGTCACAATGTGACTGATTACGTCACAAGGTCAATGATTACGTCACAAGGTCACCAAAAGGTGACCTACTGACCTACTCCGCATCCGCATCCCCCACTCTAGGGTGGGTGAGTATTTTACTATATCTCATTGTCCCAGGCTGCTCACCCACCCTCACCCACCTTCACCCAGGTGGGTGAGTATTTTACTATATCTCATTGTCCCAGGCTGCGCCACCTGCTCACCCACCCTCACCCAGGTGGGTGAGTATTTTACTATATGTCGGTGTACCTCCACCTCCCCCAGGGAGTATTTTACTATATCTCGTTGTCCCAGGCTGCTCACCCACTCACCCAGGTGGGTGAGTATTTTGCTATATGTCGTTGTCCCAGGCTGGGTGAGTATTTTCCTATATAGCCTTTGTTCCGCATCAGCATCCGCATCCGCATCCTGCTCACCCATGCGACCCAAAAGTGACCTAATATACTACTCATACATACACACGAATACATTCATACACATGCATACATTTATAGACAACCTACAAACATACATACACTTTTTGCTGTCGACGTTATAGTCTAGCGGCCTTATGCCCAATCGGCCTTTCTGGTGTCGGCTCTTTTTACATATCGGCCTTTTGCCCTGTTGGCCTTTTGGATGTCGGTCTGTTGGATGTTGGCCTTTTCCCCAAAGACACACACACACAAACAAACACACACTCACACAAACACACTCAAACGTGCACGCATGCACAAACACCTAAGTTCAAAACTAACCATCGTATAACATTTTACATAAGTTACATAACCGGAAGTCAACACAAGAAACAGTTCACAAAATGCTGGATTGCAACTTGGTCTGAATCATCAGAACACATAGAGACAGACAGCGCGTGGAAGATTAATTTACATATTCACGGTTTTCACCTAAGGAGTTATTTTATGATATATGTAAAGTGTTTAATGGTTTGTGGTTCTTGGAAAGTGGTTTTTGAGTTGGTGGTATTTGGAAAGTAGTCTTCTTGGTTTTATGGTTTTCGATAATTGCATGTTAATAGTTGATGTGTTTTTTTTTTATAACTTGGGTAGTGAGAACATATATATAGGTATTTAGAAAGGAAATCAATAGCATATGTGTATGTGGAAATTAGTAGTCGTGCAGCTATTCTACAACACGGGGAACGGCGACATACTGAGTGATATTGAGTGACTCATATTAGCATGTCACTATATCAGCGTGTCACCAATATGTGACTCATATCAGCATGTCACCAACATGTGACTCATACGTGTCTAAAGTAACGTGACCTATCTAAAGCTTAATCAATTATTACAAAACAAATCTGATTGGTTAAAAAAACTGATGCCACAAGAAATATCTTTTTTCTTCTACCAGCAAACGCCCTTAACATACTGTTAATATAATAACAGGAAAACATTCGGGCTTGAGTCTGTAGGACGTCCCTAAGTCCACCCAGCTCTGATGGGTACCTGACTCACGTTACAGAAACTAAAGCGGCTGAGCATAATGATGACACCACTAACACTATTTATTCCGAGGTCATTGAAACAGATGAACTCTACTTCATCTGTCCCATGTGTCTTGGGTTCGAACGGAAAAAGATGATGATGAAACATTATGTGTTATTTTTTAAAATCTCACTTCAATTCTATAAAATTCAAACTTCCAAGATTTACTGTAAGACTGTCTCTAGTAAGTATACTGAAACTTATTTCTTTCAGGCATTGTTTCTTTCAGACTTTTTTCTTCGGCGGGGAGGGGGGGGGGGCGAACTAAAATCTCCGGGGGATGGGAAGGAAACACTGGTAAAAGAATATATTTTTTATATAAATTATATTTCGTTCGGGGAGGGGGGATTGGGGGGGGGGGGGTAGACGTTTTTCGGAAATGCCTGGAAGAAACTCTGCGTTCAGCGCAGATGTCTTTCCCCACCCCACAAAACACACACACACACACAAATATACACTAACTCACATTCATTTTTTTCCCTCCTTGCATACATCAACAGACAAATAAAATAATATTTTAAAACTACTTGAACTTTTCTTGAAAGGATTTGGGCATGTAATTGTGGTCTTATTTATTTTTCTGTACGCCTATTGTCCTCTAGACAAAGTGACAAAAACAACATTGTAAACTGATCTAAGTAACTATTGTATGTAATCTAAAGATAGTACATCTTTGTTTGTTTGTTCATCGAGAGTTAGATCTATTATGACACGTTATTATTTTCTACGATTACAGAATGAACGTAAAAATTGTACTCAAGATTGTACTTTAGATGTTTTTAAATTGTTAGGTATTTAATTCATAATCTGTAGACCCGTCTACTTGACTCATGCCCCGCCCACCTTGTTGACGTCATGAAGTCACGAGACGGGCGAGGCCAAATAGTTTTAAAGGGAAAGCAGGTTGGTCTATTTCAAACGTATTTTATTTATTGTTTGTTTACTGCTTGTTTTGTGGGTCTCGAGTTTCGATCAACAATGTCCTACAATAGAGTGTTTCGAAAATAGGTGTGTTGGTTGTTAGTAGTATTATTATCTCATGTTGAGCGTTATGGTCAGAAATTAGGGCTAGGGCTATGGCAGTGGCGTTGCTAGGTCGGGTGTCAGCTGGTGCGGCACCTAGATGTTGTGAACGTTGGTGTTCCCCCCCCCCCCCCCACCCCCTGATAGGTCTAAACTTTGCACGGATAATAATTTTTAAAAAAAATCATAAGTCGGTTACTAATACAGCTTAATGTAACATCATTTTCTCTATAGTTAGCAAGTTTACGTCATGGTGTCACCACCCCCCCCCCCCCCCCCACCTAGCTTGTGTCGGGATTTGTCAATTTTAGCTTTCAATTTTAATTAATCATTAATTTTAATTGAATAATATTTTTTGTCTACATATATTTTGCTATTTTGGCCTTGGTGTCACCCCCTTTCACCCGGTTCGGTACGCATCCCCCGCCCCCCCCCCCCGCTACGCCTCCGTGGCCACGGTAGGGCTTGGATTTGGGTTAGCTGTGACTGTAGGAAGCATATGTGTATATAGTTAACTACCAGTAATCGAACACCATTTAAAAAATAAGATCCCGTTATTGTTTCATAATTGAGCACTGATTTAGCACATACCACACTGGCCACAAGTCTTTTCAACGTTATGTACACATTCAGGGGTGGACTGGCCTTCCGGGAAAAATCCCGGTGCCCCCCCCCCCTTTCCAGAAAATAAAATCACGTGGATATTTAGGAACGGGTATTACTGTGGTATTTCTCCGTTTTACCCAATCCTTTCTTTATGCAAAGACGTACAATTCAATCTGATGGGAAGAAATGCATTATGAAAATTTAAATCGGGAGTTTTGGGCCCCTCAAACTTTCCCAGGCTTCTTGGACACAGCCAGTTCATCCATGTACACTTTCAGATATGGCCAACATATAATGTGTACCTACTAACAGGCAGATTAAGTGGCGCTCATTTGTTGATGTCTCGAGCTTCAAAGGGCGTTGTGAGATGATGATGGCGATTATTAGTACCCGCACTATATAATTTAGAACCCCTGAGTTTGAACCTATAAATAGATTACCTTGCACCTTAATGCAATCCAATCCCAAACCTGAACTAAAGATTTAAAAAAAAATAGATACGTCATAAATGTGTCCGGCCTTTTGTAATGCGTTGTGAAATAGACTCTTCCAAAATAGGTGATTTAGGTTGTAAGTAACTATGTAATATCAATTTCAGCATTAGATCATCATTAGTTAGAAATAGGGCTATGGTTGGAGTTTGGTTAAGTTTAAGATTCGATACTTCAATCGTACACATTGCCGGGACAAATTAGGTAACAGTTTATTATAAATATCCTTACACCCCTTTTTTAGAAGAGTCCATTTTTGTTACATTATAAGACATAATAAACAAGAATACTCTCTTAACAGAAAATAAAATTAAAACAGCAGTCGACATCTAGGTCAGAAACCTCGAAAACGTGTTTACCAAATACTGGGTCTAGTCACACGCCACTCCTCCCCTCTCAGCGTAGTAAAATATTTCAAAAGATTTTCCAACAGGTTGTTATTCAATATACCTTTCAAGTGCCTATCGGCGATGAAGAATGAGACGCTAAAACTATTCATTCAGCGTGTAAGCAGTTGTATAGTTCACCTTCATTTTACTGAATCCATGAATGAGCGCTTTAATAATCTCGCAACCAAAACTGTCGTTCAATTCTAAAACCTATTCTTCATACAATAACTGCAGTGCAGCAGAAATTAAATGAACACGTTTCGCTTATCTACTTAATCTTCTGCTAGAAAGTTTTCCTACATGAATTAAAACCCGACAGTTCAGATGCAGTTGTGCCCTTATACTGACACATCAAAAACTTCAATGTACCAAAAATGTCCATTAGACAAAATATAGGCCTACACCTACAGTTTTCGGAAAAGATAAAATAGTTCGAGTAAAAAAAAATGCATCGGTTTTAAAAATGATTTTAAAATATCAAATTAACTATGGATGATAAAAATAAGCTATTTTAATATTACTTGTAAATCAGCCACGCATAACTTTCTTCTAAAAACCGGTTTATGTTCTTTGAATGAACGTCTTTAATGAAATCTGTTTTTATTACATAACTTGAAAACTCCACCCCCACCCCCTATCAGTCAGTTCTGATAGGTACCTAACTCATGTTTGGGAAAGTAACGGCGGCTAGACAAAGTGCCGACCACACATTCCCTTCATATGCTGAGATCAAGAAAAGTATAAACTCTACTTCATCTGCCCAATGGGTCACAAGGTCTGAAGAGGATTTTTTACTTTTATACTGCTCCAGCCATTTCGAAGGTGTCCTTTTGTCGGTGGCTAATATATCAGGTCCGCGTTGACCATGCACCCTACTTATGACCTACCTATAACACCATAGGCGGGGATTTTAGAGGGGACTCTTGTTTTCACCTGTCTAATATAATTATTACATTAAGTTATACCTACAAATGACAAACTGTTTTTAATCAATAAAGGTTGCTGACCTAGAAATATAGGTTACAGGTTCACAAAATGTAATATACATTCAACACCACATGTATCCAATAACCTCAAAATCTGATGGTCTTTTTGATCTGGCCGTGTAATCTTTTTCACAACCAAAAATACCAAATTTTCAAAGGGGTTTGATTAAGATAATGTTCCAGTTGCGTTCGCCCAAATAAAAGTAAAAAGTGATGAGGTCAAGAACCATGTATTTTTAAAATCATATATATATATATATATATATATATATATATATATATATATATATATATATATATATATATATGTATATATATATATGTGTATATGTATTTATGTATGAAGTAGAGTTCATGTTTGTTGGCCATGGCATATGATGGGACAGTGTAGTCAACTCTATGCGAACTTTACTTCCCCTAGTATGAGTCAGATACCTATCAGTGGCGGAACTAGAAAAAAAGGGCCACCCCGCAAAAAAATTCTTTAGGCCCCCCCCCATATATATATATATATATATATATATATATATATATATATATATATATATATATATATATATATATATATATATATATATATATATATATATCAGGGGCGTAGCGAGGGGGGGGGGGGGCGAGGGGTGCGGACCGCACCGGGTGACACCATTTAGGGGGGTGACACCAAGGCAAAAAATAGCAAAATATATAGAGAAAAACTCGAGGGGGGGGGGGGGTGCAAATCGAAAGTTTGAGGGGGGGTGCAAATCGAAAATTTGAAAGTTTGTCCCTGGGAAGGGTCTCTATGCCTCTGGGGGGGGGGGGGTGACACCCGACCTCGCTACGCCACTGATATATATATATATATATATATATATATATATATATATATATATATATATATATATATATATATATATATATATATATCAGTGGCCTGTTGCTGGCCTGTTCGGGTTTTGAAAGAAAATGTTTTTTTTTCAATTATAAAAAATTACAACATCATGTCATGTGTGTAAGTCTGTAAGTGCATCAGTGTGTTTTGTGAAAATGAGTTTTGTTAAGTGTGCTATAAGACCTACTAAGTTCAAGTCGGTCAAAAGAATATAAACCATGAAAGCTTTGTATAAGTAATGGTGTTTCACATTATGTTTATTTATTATTTTTATTTATTTAAATTATTCATTTTAAATACATTGCCTGTTTAAACATAGTTATTCTTTAGTACGTACTTTAAAAAAATAATAATTAAGAGAAGTAATTGCTTTTTAATTTGTTTAGTACAAATCTATAAACGGAGCTTATGAACACCCCTATTTGTATATTTACAAAAGGGAAATAAGTCATGGAAGCCTGCTTATCTTTGATAAGTTTGATTGTAGGAGAAAGGAGACTCGGCTTTCACAGTGGTTTAAAAACAAATGTAAAAACAAAATACACGAGCGTGGGGTGGTGTCTATAGAATAAAGATAATCCAATTGCAGCAACGGTAATCTTTTTTACAAAACAACCATGAAGTCAAAAATGCAAGTAAATTATTTTTTTTTAACCATAAAAAAATGTATGGTCGGCTGTGGGCCCCTCAATGGCGTGGGCCCCCCCGCATTGCGGGGTCTGGCGGCACTGTAGTTCCGCCCCTGATACCTATCAGAGCTGGGTGAACTTAAGGACATGAGAACTTGTGCGAGTTGATCTGCTATTTGATCACAAACGCACACACACACACACACACACACACACATATATATATATATATATATATATATATATATATATATATATATATATATATATATATATATACATTTTTCAATACTATTCGACTTGATTGACCACTGTTTTAGAAATTAACCTCTGTCTCGACCCTAGATTTACCTTAACCTACGATGACCTAACCTGACCTATCTATCGGCCAAGTAAACAACCACAAACACTGAAGACCTGGCGAGACCTTATACGATAGTATATACAAATATACCCCACCCCTTCTCTTTACTAAACCCTGCACCTCCCACACCAAGGTCAGGCTGTCAAAAATTAACTTCATCACCAATGACGTGTCGTCAGGATCACCTTGACTGACGACGGATGACGGAGACAGACGCCAGAGTACACATACCGCCCGCGCGCATTAATTAAGGGGCGACAACAAAAAGATGAAAGTACGTACTTAGTTACCTTTCTTCCTTCACCCACCACATCAAACCTCGCTCTGAGTTGACACACTTTACGCCGCCCTGGCACGTGATATGCTCATCCAATCAAAAACAGATTCGAGTTTCCCGTTATATAATAATTTTTTACATAAGAATATGTTGGTAAATTTACTTAGCTTACTCATTCTACGTACACGAAACCCAGAGGTGTAGCGAGGGGGGGGGGGGGGGGTGGCAGCGGGTGGTGCGGACCGCGCCGGGATGAAACCATTTAGGGGGGTGACACCAAGGCAAAAAAATAGCAAAATAAATAGAGAAAAACTTGAGGGGGGGGGATGCAAATCGGTAATTTGAGGGGGGGGGGGAAATCGAAAACTTTAGGGGAGGGGGGTGTAAATCGAAAATTTGAAAGTTTGTCCCCGGGAAGGGTCGCTACGCCTCTGGGGTTGGGGGGGGGGGGGGGGGGTGACACCATTAAGTACCGCACCGGGTGACACCCGACCTCGCTACGCCACTGACGAAACCTAGTCTACGTTACTTTGTTGTTAAGCACTTATATTAAAAAAACGTGACTGTTTCTTAAACTGTGTTCATCTTATCAGAGCAATTTGATCTTAAGGTCTGGAGTTGTGGTGGTGGTGGTGGGGGGGGGGGGGGTGAGTCAAGTGTCACAAGTGGAAAAAGTATGAATTGATTGTATGGTGTAAAAACTACAAAATAGAACCGTAAGCATGACGTATTCTAGTATATTATGACTACTAACTATACTAAGGGGGGGGGGGGGGAGTCACGTCACAAGTGGAAAAAGTATGCATTGATTGCATGGTGTAAAAACTACACAATAGAACCGTGTAGCATGACGTATTCGAGTATACTTTGACTACTAACGATACCCTAATCCTAACCTCAAACAATTCAATTTTAGAGAATTGTGTTCAAACTGACGCCCCCTTTATCAGAAGAGTATGCTGATAATAGTGAAGTACTCGCACATAGCTGAAAACCTTGTTGTTCCCAAGTTCGTGTAAAACCATTGTTTATTCCAGACTTTTTTCTCCGGGGGAGGGGGCACTTGAATTTTCGTGGAGGCGCACTCAAATATCCGGGGGGAAGAGGTGCCTGGAAGAAACTCTGTGCAAGACGATAGGTTAGGTTCCTTTGTCGAACTTAACGGCCAATGGAGTAAGTGAAGTCGAGTTCATCTATTTCTGCAGGGATTGTGTGGTTATCACTATGCCCAGCCGCATTTACTTTCCCTAACCTGAGTTAGGTACTCATTAGAGCTGGGTGGACTCATGGGCGTTCTACTGAATTTCGGGTTAGCAGTCTAGAGCTCTACCTTTAGGCCACTCCTACTGTGTTGTATATATGTATATATGTTACATTACTGCTGGAGTTATAGTCTCGATTGTGACTAAGGTCAAGGTTAGGACAAGTATTAGAGTCCTTGTAACAGGTTACAAGTGTCTGATGGTAAAAGAGCCTTTTATCCCTTTGTGTGAATTGTAGAGGAGTTACGAATCCTTACATGTTTACAATTTTAGACATACATATATATATATTAAAAATTTCATTTAAATGCGAAATGAGAAAGTGGTTCCTTAGAAACTAAAACAAAGTGGTCATCTCACAAAATGCTCAAATTTGTGTCTATTTCTCCTGGATAACTAATTATTATTCTAACTTTGATTTAAGAGTAACTTTACACATTAAAAAAAAAAAAGTAACATTTTTTTTTTCTTTTAAAAAATACTTGAAATTTTTTTTTAACATTGACGTAATGTGTCTAGAACCTGAGGCCTACTATTAATTTTATGAAAACGTATACATTCTTAAGTTAATAGAGAACACGACTAGACATTCGATTTTTTTCAAATTTTTACGACACTATAAATTCAACAAATTGGCTATTTGAGCTTAAAACAGCTGTTGAAAGCAACAAATGTTCAAAAAAATGAAACCCCTTACAAATCACTTGTCTCGTGAACCTGGATATCGATCGGTGATTGATTTAATGTTGAACATATTGGTTGGATGTTGGATACAACACAGCTCATACACGGGATGACATCTTTGATATGGTCGGTGGATGACATATGATGTTATATGTGATGTTTTATGAGGAGGCTTATTCGACAATATAAGGCGTGACGTATGTAATAGCATACATAATGGTAGATAAGGAGGTATAAGCGTTGACATGCAATGGAAGATGGGATGGCATTTGATATGACACGGAGAAACATATGAGTCTCATATGAGGACATATTTATGACATCTGAGTTGACATTTAGGACATGTGTGATATTGTACGGGTTATGGGACGACATTTGGAATGACAGTAGTATGTTAGCTTATGTGGTTAAAATTTCATGGTTGATGACATATTTCTGACATATGGTATGACATGTAGAATAACGGTAGTATAGGAACTTATGTGGTGACATGTGAATGTCATATTGGATGACATATTTCTGACATGAGATGAAATGTGGAAACATGGTAGAATAGTAGCTTATGTGGTTAAAATGTCAATGTCATACTTGATGACATATTTCTAAAATATGAGATGACATGTGGAATGACGGTAGTTAGAGAAGCTTATGTGACGGCATGTGGATGTCATATTAAATGACATATATCTGACATATGGGATAACAATTTAAACCATCTCTATTTCATATGGTATGATATGTTGACGAGTGAGATGACATTTGTTGAATGATTGATACATATATGTCATATGGGATTGCTTATTGAACTATATGCAGGATGACATTTAGAATGACATTGAGATAGTATGGAAAATAATATTACATGTAATGTCATGTGGGACTACATTTACTATAACATGGGATCGAAAACGAGATCACATACAAAATGACATACGATTATAGCTCTAGCTGTAGTGTATCACCTTGCTACTTACACCACCAGCGAATCGTCAACTTGCCCCGTTTTAAAGTGCACAGCTTTCTCGACCCGCCCTCTTTTTTCTGTCTATAAAATGTGCCCTATCCACCCGTGACGCAGACTTGCAGTGGTTGTGCAGTCGCTGCACTTGTTCCAGAACTTTCAATCTAGACGCGTTTACGGACATACGAAATGGCGATGAAACTTGTGAGTAGAGTTACTTCCCCTTAATGTTTTTATTTTTATCTAGATCGCACATATCAGTTTATTTTACGACATTTGAATTACTCGTTTAAAATGTGACCAAGCGTGTTGACAATCCATCAAGCATCTTTTCTAATCTAGCTATCAACGTTCACTGTTTATATATATATATATATATATATATATATATATATATATATATATATATATATATATATATATATATATATATATATATATATATGTATGTATATATATATATATATATATATATATATATATATATATATATATATATATATATATATATATATATATATATGGAAAAACTGCCTTTAGCTTATCCATAATTGTAAATCACATTCCAGCTAATTGAACTATATATTTTCATGCTGCTAGATATACGTTACCAAATTAAATTAATATATACAAGCAGCTACACTGTACAGCTACATTATCCGTATTACACGCTACACACCTACACATCTGATTTAGGGTTCATGCAAACACACAATGTATGTAAACAAAGCCACGACTGCAGTTTATTTTTCTGTATGTGTGTTGGTGATATTTGACACCTGTATAGGTTAAGATGGCATATGCAAATGTATGCTAATGAAAAATAAACACAAAAGCATATTCGCAGTACGTGGGATTCTTACATAGAGCAGTGAATGGTAACATACGGATTTTTTAATTGGAGACGGTTCTTTTAATTTAAAGTTTGGCTTTTAAGTTGAAAATTTGGTTCTTTTACTAAAAAATTCTGCTTTTAAGATCTAGATTTGAAGCTTGGCTTTTTAAATTGAAGATTCGGTCCTTTTAATTTAAAGTTCAGCTCAGTTTTTTTTTAAATTGAAGGGGGTGAACTGAAAAATTAACTCGTATCTATATCCGATATAGGGCTGGTAAGTAGGTCACCAACCAGTTCTACGGCTCGTGCAGGTTTTATTGAGCCGTAGAACTGGTTGGTGACCTACTTACCAGACCTATATTCATTATGAAAACAAACTCACTCTATGTAGATCTTTTTGAGATCACAGTCCTTACGGTCTTCTGAAATTATAGATGCATAAACCTTTTGATCAAATAGATAAATGTGTGTATACAAATGTATACAAGAATTACACAATCCAAATATACTGGAAGAAAAAAAAGCTAATCGAAAATTGGTGATATGATTTTAAACGTCTGAGTTAAAAACTAGTCAGAACATAAAACACATGATTATAATAACTAGATCTAGAGATTATATATATATATATATATATATATATATATATATATATATATATATATATATATATATATATATATATATATTCTAGGTGGAGTAATTAGTACCATGGTTAGTCTTTAGGCGTCGTCCATAAATGACGTCACACTCGTAGGGGGGAGGGGGGGGGTCCGTAATTTTGTGACGGTGTGTGACGGAGGAAGGAGGTAAAATCGTCAAAAAAGCATGACGTCATTTATGGATGACCACTTAACTATAATCAGATTGTAATTGGTGAAGTGAATGAAACAAAGCGAATTTATTCATCCTCTACAGCATAGCACAGTTAAAATAAGAGTCTTACATTATATCGTCTAGTAACAAAACAGAACGTGTGACTTACCGATCACTTTTACGATCGATCAAATGAAAACTGTGTCATAGCAATATTAACAGAAAGTGATATTTCAACGCCAAGGGTAGACAAAGGTACGGAATATATTCCAAGAAGAGGCAGAGCAGTCAAACCCAAAGGGATCCGAACCTTCCTATCCACGCGGAACCAAGTGTAACCACTTTTGCCAATCAGCCCTACAAAAATAAGGCTTTCAAGGCAGACCACTATCATAGCCTGTGCATAGAAGACGCGGGCAGGCGTGACCGCTGAATCCGATTATTCTGACCGCTAGCCTCAAAAACACAATATATATATATATATATATATATATATATATATATATATATATATATATATATATATATATATATTGTATTACATTTTTTATTATTTTTTATTAAAGTGACATAATAATGTATGAGAGACTAGTTAATAGTTTAGCACACACAGCCGACTAGTATATCTAAACTCGTTGTAAAAGCTACTTCCCTTTGGACCTTTTAGAACATCCAAGGGAAACAACTTTTAAAGTCCAACTTTTTTCTTAAATATCATTTATAATACTAATATGATTGGAAGTAATAAACTTAAATTATTAATTTTTGTTTTGTTTAAGTATATTTGCAAGAGAATTGGTTGTATTTTGAATATATTTGTTAATAAAAATATATATTTGACAGTAATTTATATAGAAGGACTTTATCGATATTAAATACATAACTTTTTAAAAAATGAATCTTCAAACAATCATCGATACCTTCCCATACCTTCTTAGTATGTTTAACAATATATTAATCTTTTTCTCTAATCCCAAACCCACCTCAATTCAACCCACGCTACAGAACAGAATACCCTTGAACAGGGGTCGGCAACCTTTTGAGACGAGTATATTTGTTTAGTATATATAATCCTAAACAAATATCATACTATATATATATATATATATATATATATATATATATATATATATATATATATATATATATATATATATATATATATATATATATATATATAATTTTAAATAAATAGCTTTGAATATATGAGATAATCTCATTTGAATTTGTGTTGAGAGGATCTACTATGTAAGTCAGAGGACTTGCATTTGTTTTGAATTGCTCAAATCTCTCAATGAAAACAACCTTCTTTTGGTTTATATTAATGCTGAAGTGATTAAATAGAAGCATTGGTTTCTTAACGATTTTTTTTCAGATTTTTCGTAATTAAGTAATTTACCGCTCATCATGTATTCAACAAAAAAAAATAATTCTGGAAACAAACCATCTTTTCAAGCAAGACTTAGGCTGGGTTTTAATTTCAGTTTAACACTTAGCTGGTTTAGTTTTTTTGTGAAGTTGAATATTTCAATTCGGAATGGACAATGTAATAGGAAGTGCACTGAGATAGGGAGTAACTAAATATTCTAATAGAATAGTGAATGTTTATTGTTTATATCTATTGTTATAGTTATACCGTTTATTACCGAGTGTTGCAGACTAATATTTTTATGAGTTTTGGAAATAAAATAAAATATTATTATTAATATTTGTGCATGGAGCTGAAGAGCCGCAACTGGACATCAAAAGAGCCGCATGCGGCTCGCGAGCCGCAGGTTGCCGACCCCTGCCCTTGAATCACCAATAAATGAAACATTTGCATTTTCAGGGCTAAAAATTAAAATTACAGTTAGACGTTTTAATGATCGAAAGTACACGTCAAAAAGAAGTATTTCATTTCTGAGGCAAAAAAAAAAAAAAATAATAATAATAATAACGAATTAAAATTAAGAAAAAGAAAAAATAATCTTGACACTAGATCTAAATGGATGGAACGAATTTTAATAACTCTTGTGTGTTAGAGTGTGTTGGTAAAAATGCATTGGTCAGTGTGTCTTGATATGTGTGTTGGTCAAACTGTGTTGATGTGTGTTGGCCAGTGTGAGTTATAATGACTTTGTCAGAGTGTGTTGGTAAGAATGCGTTGGTCAAAGTGTGTTGGTATGTGTGTGTGTTAGAGTATGTGTGTCAGAGTGTGTGGGTCAAAATGCGTTGATCAAAATGAGTTGATATGTGTGCTGGTCAGTGTGTGTTAGAGTGTGTTTGTCAGAGTGTGTTGGTAAGAATTCGTTGGTCAAAGTGTGTTGGTATGTGTGTTGGTCAGTGGGTGTGAGATTGTGTTGGTCAGGATGTGTAACTGAGGGCGTTAATATGTGTGTTGATCAGTAAGTGTTAGAAGGAATTTGACAGAGTGTGTAATTTAAAATGTGTTGGTAAAAGTGTGTTGATATGTATGTTGGTCAGTGTGTGTTATAACAAATTTGCCCGAGTGTGTTGGTCAGAGTGTATAAGTAAATGTGTTAATATGCGTGTTGATCAGTAAGAGAATGAATTTGTCATCAGAGTGTGTGGGTCAAAATGCGTTGATCAAAATGTGTTGATATGTGTGCTGGTCAGTGTGTGTTAGAGTGTGTTTGTCAGAGTGTGTTGACATGTGTGTTGATCAGTGTGTATCAGAGTGTGTTGGTCAGAGTGTGTAAGTGAGTGTTTTTGTATGTGTGTTGTTCAGCGTGTGTTAGAATGAATTTGACATAGTGTGTTGGTGAGAATGCGTTGGTCAAAGTGTGTTGACATGTGTGTTGGTCAGTGTGTGTCAGAGTTTGTTTGTCAGAATGTGTTGGTTAGAATGTGTTGGTCAAAGTGTGTTGATATGTGTGTTGGTCAGTGTGTGTCAGAGTTTGTTTGTCAGAGTGTGTTGGTTAGAATGTGTTGGTCAAAGTGTGTTGACATGTGTGTTGGTCAGTGTGTGTCAGAGTGTGTCAGAATGTGTTGGTTAGAATGTGTTGGTCAAAGTGTGTTGATATGTGTGTTGGTCAGTGTGTGTCAGAGTGTGTCAGAATGTGTTGGTTAGAATGTGTTGGTCAAAGTGTGTTGATATGGGTGTTGGTCAGAGTGTCTTTGTCAAAGTGTGTTGTTTAGAATGTGTTTGTCAAAGTGTGTTGGTTAGAATGTGTTTGTCAAAGTGTGTTGGTTAGAATGTGTAAATGAATGTGTTAATATGTGTGTTGGCCAGTGTGTGTTATAACGACTTTGTCAGAGTGTGTTGGTTAAAATGTGTTGGTCAAGGTGTGGTCAGAACATATTGGTCAAAGTGTGTTGACGTGTGTGTTGGTCAGTGTGTGTCAGAGTGTGTTGGTCAAGGTGTGGTCAGAACGTATTGGTCAAGGTGTGGTCAGAATGTATTGGTCAAGGTGTGGTCAGCACATATTGGTCAAAGTGTGTTGACGTGTGTTGACCAGATTGCGTTGTTCAACACGAGGCTTAAAACTAGGTTTAAAATTACTTCTACAAAACAAATCATTATCGCTCCGTCTAATTTACTTTTTCTTATATCACTCCCCAGATCCTGCTAGTGACCGCATGCCTTCTTCTGCCACTCGCAGACTGCATGCGCAGGCAGCGCAGCAGTCACTTAAACCTGGAAGAATACAGCCGGGAACGGCGCCGGAACCGGATCGACGACTGCGATGACGTCAGGACCCGGCAGACCAACCTGGAGAGGAACGTGCTGAGTAAACTGACGGCATTTCAAGACGCGGTCAGGCTGTTGAGCCAGCAGGCCATGATACAGCAGGAGTTTGTGGAGGAGAGGTGGGTCGTTTGTGTTCATAGGGGGGTCAGGCAAGATGAGTCTTTTGCTTTCATGGGGGTCGAGCGGAGGTGGATCTTTTGTGTTCATAGGGGGGTCAGGCATGGTGGGTCTTTTGTGTTCATAGGGGGGTCAGTTGGAGGTGGGTCTTTTGTGTTCATAGGGGGGTCAGGCATGGTGGGTCTTTTGTGTTCATAGGGGGGTCAGTTGGAGGTGGGTCTTTTGTGTTCATGGGGGGGTCAGGCATGGTGGGTCTTTTGTGTTCATAGGGGGGTCAGTCGGAGGGGTGTCATTTGCGTTCAAAGCGGTCAGGCAATGTGGGTCATTTTTATTCATAGGGGTCAGACAAGGAGGGTCATTTTTATTCATAGGAGTCGAGCGGAGGTAGATTTTTATTCATAGGGGTCATTCGGAGGAGGGTCTTTTGCGTTCATAGGGGTCAGGCAAGGTGGGTCATTTGCTTTCATAGGGGTTAGGCAAGGTGTGTCATTTGTATTCATAGGGGTCGGTTGGAGGTGGGTCTTTTGCTTTCATAGGAGTCAATCGGAGGTGCGTCATTTGTATTCATAGGGGTCAGTCGGAGGTGGGTCTTTTGGATTCATAGGGGTCGAGAGGATGTGGGTCTTTTGCACTCATAGGGGACAGTCGGAGGTGGGTCTATCCCTTCATATGTTGTTACAGAGTCAGTGAACTCTTCGTCTTTTGCAATTTTGACCGTGGGGTCAGAAACAGTTAGCTTTTCTTGTCTTCTGAAATTTTATCTCTTTATATGTATTTTAATCTATTTAGGTATTTGATTTTAAATTATGGTTTATTTCATAGCAATCTTCCTTATCTTAGACACAATATCACTTTTCTTGAGATAATTTATTTTATTGTACATGTTTTGGTGTTAGGTATTTGCACACATTTTTAAATACATTTAATTTTTTTGCTAAGATATTAACCCCGTCTCATCTGCACAGGATTCGATCCGTGGGCCAGTCTGGTATCTTGATAGTACGACGCGATACCGAAGGAACAAGGAACTACTACAGTTCTTCGCATATCGATACTGGGGTATCGGGAGTTCACGATCACAGCGACTACTACCAGCTGCTCGGCATGGGAGAGGTCAGTATGACATTTGTAGCTAGTGCTATATTAATGGTCGGAGGAACTTACATACATAGACTACATTTACGACTTGTTTTAAAACTTGCTATATAATTTGTTACATAACTCTTTATAGAACTAGATATGGTACTTAATATAGATCTAGAACATATAGAGTTTGATATAAAAATTGATATTGAATTGTTAAATAACTTGTTAAAGAAATTTATTTGATACAACACTTTGTACAGAATTCATGTGTAACTTAATATACAAAGTTAATATAAAAAAAGCCTGAAATGTGAATTGATGCACATTGTAAGTCAGATAAAAATTGTCATGATCACTTGAACCTAGTGCAGCTTTATGCTCATTGAAAATTGTATTCTAAATAAAGTCAATAAATTATTACATTCATTAATATAACATGAATCTCCAATAATGAATGTGATTATTCTCGATGAATTCTAAAAACAAATGATTAATAATATCATACTAAATAATGTCAGTAAATTCTAACATTCTTTAAATATAACATGAATCTTTACTATAATTATGAATGTTTCTATCCTGTATGAATTTTAAGACAATGATTAGTAACCTCAATTGTTAACTACCATTACATACCATAGTTTATCTTTACGTTTAACATAGTCAATGTTAAGTATAATTATATTTTTAAAAATGTTAAAATGAGGTATATTGAGTATTTAAATTAATTGTCCAGCCAAATTACTGTGGTTATGATTTAATGAGCTATCAAATTAATTGCCCGGCCAAATGAGGTATAATGAGTTTTTAAATTAATTGTCCAGCCAAATTACTGTGGTTATGATTTAATGAGCTATCAAATTAATTGCCCGGCCAAATGATGTATAATGTGTACTTAAATTAACTGTCCGGCCAAATTAGTGTGGTTATAGTTAATGAGTATTTAAATTAACTGTCCGGCCAAATTAGTGTGGTTATAGTTAATGAGTATTTAAATTAATTGTCCGGCCAATTAGTGTGGTTATAGTTAATGAGTTATCAAATTAATTGTCCGGCCAGGTGTGTGTGGTTATAAATGGCGTGGAGTTCAGAACGAGGCACAACGACTACAAGTTTAACCGTCCCTCCAGCAACAGCACGAAGTACCGAGCCGTTGAGAGCATTCCTTTTCCTGATGTACCAGTGGAGGTCACAAGCAAGGCAACCGTGGAGGTAAGATGTGGTTGTCGTGTGGTTGGCGTGTGGTGGTGGTATGGTTGTATGGTTATGTAGTTGTTGTGGTGGTTGTGTGGTTGTATGGTTATCTAGTTATGTTGGTGGTGTGGTTTTATGATTAACTAGTTGTTGTGTGGTGAAGTTGTGGTTGTATAGTTATCTAGTTGTTGTGGTGGTTGTGTGGTTGTATGGTTATCTAGTTGTTGTGGTGGTGATGTGGTTTTATAGTTATCTAGTTGTTGTGGTGGTTGTGTGGTTGTATGGTTATCTAGTTGTTGTGGTGGTGATGTGGTTTTATGGTTATCCAGTTATTGTGGTGGTTGTGTGGTTGTATGGTTATCTAGTTGTTGTGGTGGTGATGTGGTTTTATGGTTATCCAGTTGTTGTGGTGGTGGTGTGGTTGTATGGTTATTTAGTTGTTGTGTGGTGATGGTGTGGTTGTATGGTTATCTAGTTATGTTGGTGGTGTGGTTTCATGGTTATCTAGTGTGTGGCGATGGTGTGGTTGTATGGTTATTTAGTTGTTGTGTGGTGATGGTGTGGTTTCATGGTTATCTAGTGTGTGGCGATGGTGTGGTTGTATGGTTATCTAGTGTGTGGCGATGGTGTGGTTGTATGGTTATCCAGTTGTGTTGGTGGTGTTGTTGGGGTCTGTTGTGGGGTCGTTGTTGAAGTTGGGGTTTGGTTGTGGCTTGGTTTTCGTGATGTGTGGTTGTTGTGTTGTAAGCTTGATGAGTTGTGTGGTTGTACTGTGATGTTGTTGTGTAGTTATTGCATGTTTGTGGTTTGGTTGTGGTCTGGTTGTACTGTTGTGTGGAAGCTTAGTTGTGTTGTTTTATCGTGTCGTTTTTTTTTATGGATTTATTACACCACTGTGGTCTGGATGTCGTACTATGTGGTTGTGGTTGTTGTGTCATGTGGTTGTAATGTGTAGTTGTGTGGTTCTTCTGTGATTGTGGTCTGGTTGTCGTGTTGTGTGGTTAAAAAGAACAAATACAACGAATGTTTTTATAAAAGTCATAGAAAAAAATACTTAATCACGCTTTTAATATAATACGGTATACGTTTTAAAAACACTACACACGATTGAAAAACACCCAGTCCATTAGAAACTCCAGCACGTTCGAGGCCATTCTGAAATAGAATTCTGTGCCCTTTGTTTTACAGGAACAGATCGTGGAGATGAGGAAATGGTTCGAGGCTTTTCAGCAACAGAACTCAAGTGTCCGAGACTACAGGCCCTACTTCAAGGCAAACATCTGCTACATGGAGGCGGCGTGGACCAATGGTGAGGCAGGGTCCATGTCACGTGATAATATATGTTCTTGTGGGTAACCAGTGTCGATCTGAGCTCGAGTTAAATTTATAATCCCAGTCATAATCACCCGCCATAATCCCAAGCCAAAATCATAGTTATTTATCCAATCCCAATCAGTGTTTCTTCCAGACTTTTTTCTCCGGGGGGCACTTGCAATTTTCGGGGGGGGGGGGGGAGGGGGGGCGGTTGACTTTCTTCGGGGGGGGGGGGCGGACACTGTTAAAAGTATATATTTTCTATATAAATTATATAAATTTCATTTCAATTCAAACGGCAGAAATAATTGTAGCTAAAATTGATGCATCATCCCACTACTCTTCCCTGTGCTTATAAAAAAAATATTATTTGAGACCTTTTGATGACGATATGGACTATTTGAAAGAAATTAGCTCGTTAGCTGGGGACAGCCACTTTTCTAGGAGAGACACTCCAAAATCACACAACTGCTGCCTAGCAGTTTTTTCTTGGTTGGACAAAGACTACGGAAGCAAATCCAAAAAGAAAAGCAGGCTGAAATCGAAGTCAAGGACCTCAATGGTGTATAACCCGTCGACACGTATACCTAATTGTGTTGGAATGAATCCCTTCTAACACTAAAATTAAGAACGAAGAAGAAGAAAAAAGACGAACCCGAAATCATAGTTAACTATCCAATTCTAATTCGAATCATAATATCAGAAATAATTGGAACCAAAATTGATACATAATCACACTCCTCTCCCCTGTCCTTTGTAAAAAAAGTAATTTGGGAGATTTTGACAACAATAGCGAATATTATAGTGTCTATTCTTCCTTTTCTTTTTATATCATATTGAAAGCAAAATAAAAGTGAACATCTTTTAAAAATAATAATAATAATAATAGATAATAGTAGCACATAATGTCCGTGCCGATCACTGAGGTCCCTAAAAGACTTTGCTCTCCCCTCATATACCTCTCCCAGTTGGAACTCACAACTTACGCGGTTCGACAGCTGCGTAAGTCCTTGGTTCCTTGTAAACGCTAATTCCGGTTCTTTCCTCATTCTTAGAAAAACTTACAAATTAAGCTACATCGATACTATTTGATAGCGACTATTATAGCGTTTATTATTCAATATTAGCTTTTGCTTATCTTTATTAAGTTGAACCCTCTCAACCTTTCCCAAGGGAAGTAATTCAGATAATAAAATAATTTTTTATTTATTTATGTTTTTTTTTTAAAATTTAGATTCCGGTTCGGTTCTGACTGAGCCGTTCCAGAGTGACCGTCATTACCTGAACGGCAGGAGCTGGGATGACTTGATGGCGAAGGTAAAAAAAAAAGTTAAATTGCAAGCAGAGCTTTCCTACAGCGGTTTAGTATAAATACCGTCTTTAATATAAAAATACTTGAATATTCTACATGTTTGAACCTCTGTGACATTCAAATATCTGTACTCACCCACAGCTTCGGTACACGACCTACACCGGCATCAAGGACAACTTTGAGAACCTCGGGTTCCTCCCCCGCAAGATCATGTCCGTAGACCCCGTCACCGGACTTCCGGTCTACGCCCAGTGGAACTACCGCATCCTGTGTTTCCCCATACCATTCGATCTCCCAACTAAGAACTTGAAACAAGTAAACACATTTTTCTTCAAAGTAAAATTTCCCTTCCTGACGGTTTATGGGCCAGTGAAGTAGAGTTCACCTGTTTCTGTGATTTCGGTATATAAAGGGATGGTGTAGTCAGCACTATGCCCAGCTGCGATTACTTTTCCTAACGTGAGTTCGGTATTCATCAGACGGTTTATTGACTTGAACCCGGATTTAAACTCGAGACTTACGGGTTAGCAGTCAAACGCTCTACTGCTAGGCCACACCGTCCCTTAAGTATTGTAATAAAAGAATGGCTCTATAGTCTAATAGACCATTGGATGATTGCGCATTGGAACGCTAAGCACATATCCTAGGCGGTAAGTTGAGAAGATCCAGATTTTGCCCTTGAGTGTTTTAGATCAGTATTTAATATTAGAAACTCGTATTAAGATTGGTTGAATTGGCACAAGCGAGAAATGTTGTAATGCTATTTGGTTTGTGTTGATCGATTACTGTTCGATCAGGGGCTGCTGTTTAGTCATCTGCACGTACAGAGGACCAATAAATCATAGGCGATCCAAGTTAAATAGATTATATTGAAAGATAAAATTAACTTGTTGGAATTTCTTGAGAGAAAATTTAAAAAATTGTCTTAAAACATTTTTATCTTGAATTAATAAAAATATTCTTCTTTGATGCTTCTATGCCTTATTGAACCTATAAATCCTAAAACTCCAATACACATACACACATACATAAACACTCAGCACAATGTATTGAGTTTAGAGCTTTGTTGATGTCGCTGACAGAGAGATGACTTCCATTGGCGCTACCCACGGAACGTGAGTGAACAAGATGTAAAGAGCAAACGTGCGGCCAGATTCCATCTCAACGACGAGGATAACGACGATCAGTACGTTGTTCTAGACTCCATTAAGTCTTTTAGATGACACAGGCGATACTAAAGTTAATTTTAGCACCTGACGGTACATGGGGCAAGTGAAGTAGAGTTAATCAGTTTCTGTGACCTCGGCATATGAAGAGATAGTGTGCCCAACTGTTTTTACTTTCCTTTATGGGAGTGTACTACCCATCAGAACTGGGTGGACTCAAGGAAGTTGAACTGACTGTAACCCGGATTTGAACTCGATGCGCTCGGTTTAGCTGTCGTATTCTCTAGCATTGCACCAGACTCTCCCATACAGGCAAAGTATTCATTGGTTAAACATGCAGAGTATAACACCCCCACACCCCATCAATTTCCTTAACCAAACCACAGTACCAAACACACATATTTTTACATCATTTAACTGAATGAGGGTGGAGAAACGTACAGATTCTCGTCCAATGATTCTCTGTTTAAGACTGATTTAAAGACTAAATTCATATCCTATGAGTTATTCTTTACGTATTTTGTCCTTTAAATTGTTTATAATTTTCATTACTTCTTAAAAGTGAATACCACTGATAAATGCTCTACGCATTTCGTTACTAAATGTCGTACACTTACACCATATTATATCCTGTTTAATTGTGGTACAATTAATACTATCCTTGTTTATTGTCTCGTTTTCTCCCTCTATACACGTATACCCTGCTTTATTGTCCTGCCTTTACTTATGTCTTGTAAGACCACCAACGAAGCTACTGATAGCCACGTCACCCCCCCCCCCCCCCCCACTCGTTACAGGTTCACCGACTACACGCTCTTGGACAAGGTGATGGAGCTGGTCCCAGGCATGGACAACATCCCGTCCCCGGGACTGCAAGAACTTTACGGCGGTCCCTTGTTCTCTGCTTATGACGGTGCTACCCCCAAGCCTTTGGCCCAGGGGTTCTATAACAGGTGGTACAAGTTTGCTGTTGATGGGGCTATGGGCTCTGATGTGAGTACTGTGTTTCTTCTCATATATATATATATATATATATATATATATATATATATATATATATATATATATATATATATATATATATATATAATATACGTATATATACATATATAAACATACAACTATAAGTATATATATCTATATGTGTATATACATATATAAACATACAAATATATATATATACATGTATGTATATATCTATATATATATATATATATATATATATATATATATATATATATATATATATATATATATATATATATATATATATATATATATATATATATATATATATATATATATATATATATATATATATATATATATATATATATATGTATATATAAATATATATATTCGTGTGTATGTTTACAAATAGATCACATGTTATTAATCATATCAGACGTACAAAATACTTCCACCAAAAAATTATTCTTAAAAGAATTAAATTCCCACCAAAAACTGTTGTGGCCTACAAGTTAAAAAAATACACATTCAATTAAATTTAACCTCTTCAAACTCCCCTTTTAACTTTTACTTTGTTTTAAAATGTACATAGTGGCAACAATGGCCATAGTGATCTAATTGAAGGTTTTTATCTCTTGCAGTTGGCCCACCGCGGTTTTAATGACGAGTCGTTGTTCGTGGCACTCAACACACAGAAGCAGATCGTGCCCATGAGCATTACGGACTGCAAGAACAACGTCTGCTCCACGTCGTCTGCACGTGTCAGCTACGCCATCCCGCTGGAAGTGGTGTACATGACGCCCCTCTCAAACTGGAACCCTTACAACATCTGTTTCAATAACGTAAGTTTTTTAACCTTTACAAGATCTGTTTTAATAACGTGAGTTCTAGAACCATTATAACATCTCTTTCAATAACGTATGTTCTAACCATTATAACATCTGTTTCAATAACGTATGTTCTAACCATTATAACATCTGTTTCAATAGCGTGAGTTCTTGAACCTTTATTAAATTTGTTCAATAACGAATGTTCTTGAAGCTTCATTACATATGTTTGTTTCCATAACGTACGTTCTAGAACCTTCAATACATCTGTTTAAATAACGTATGTTCTAGAACCATTATAACTTTTTTTCAATAGTTTATTTCCTAGGACAAAAATAACTATTTATAACATATGTTTCAATAACGTATGTTCTAGAAACTTTATTACATCTGTTTTAATAACGTATGTTCTAGAACCTTTATAATGTATGTTAAAATATTATGTGTTTTAGAATCATTACAACATTTATCTTAACAAAATAATTTCCACAAATATGTATATGTATCAAAAACGTTAGACAATTAATCAAATATTATTTTCTAAAGGTGCTAGTGATTGTCATAATGACGTAAGGTTATGAGGTAAATTAATGTTCGAATGACATACGTAAAGCACTACGACAATTGTAACTTTATACTATTAAAAATGAAATAGTAAATCAATTTTCACGTGTGTTTTTTTATAAACAATTTGTACAAAATTTATTCTTTCCCATGAAGTCGATACACCTCTCTCGTCTAATACATTTGCTTTGAAACCCAATCAGTAGCTTACAAACACATTCAATGCGATGTTTAACTTACCCTGGTTAATGTGCCTGATTGGGTTTCAGGTGTGAAAATATCCGTGATTAACAGCTGATTTCAGTCACCTTACTAATCGAACGATATTTCGTGCTCAAAAATGTTAACTCCACATTTCTTATTAAATATAATACTTTTTAAATATTCTCATAAGACTCATGTAATATCTAATTAGAATGAAAAATTAAATATTATTGTATTGTCATTGGAATCCATCATCACACAGACATGCAACCTGAATAAAGTATTATAAATATATCACTGTAAGTGTACACCAAATCTCTTGCAAGCCTTAACACCACCCCCCCCCCTCACCCCCCCCCCCCAAAAAAAAAAAACCACAACAAAAACCTAACGTTTATGTTTTGAATGTTGCAGACGATATTCACCCCAATACCTGGAGTGGAGGATGGTCTAACAAACGAAACGGCCCTGAGGTGTGCGTACCGCAACTTTTACTACCGGACCCCAGCCTCGTTCTTCACCAGTGGACCCCACGAGCCGGATGACGCAGACACGCCCAGGGTCTCGTTAAAAGTTAGGGCAGGGGACGTAAGTAACAAGGCATTCATGTT
This sequence comes from Physella acuta, assembly GCF_028476545.2. Lineage (NCBI taxonomy): Eukaryota > Metazoa > Mollusca > Gastropoda > Physidae > Physella > Physella acuta. Next base: position 421,970 of record NW_026731898.1, on the reverse strand, counting down.
TTACTTGGTTTGTGGTTTGGTATGAACTGAACGCGTAGACTATATGGCTTATGGGGCAGTCACAACATGGGAGGTGACTCTTTATTTTTTCACGACTCTGTGAAATTACTGAAATCATGCGGTTAATATTATTAAAGATCTTATAGAAACAACACAACACCAGACATACAAACATACACATACACATGCACACACACACATATATATATACATATATATATATATATATATATATATATATATATATATTATATATATATATATATATATATATATATAAATATATACACACATATATATATATATATATATATATATATATATATATATATATATATATATATATATATATATATATATAATACGTACATATACATTTATAAATAAGTATTTATACCCATATATATATATATATATATTATATATATATATATATAATATATATATATATATATATTATATATGGTATATATATATATATATATATATATATATATATATATATATACATATATATATATATATACATATATATATATATATATATATATATATATATATATATTATATATATATATATATATATATATATATATATATATATATATACATATATATATAAAACATATATCTATATATATCCACGTGTCTATCCCCAGGGTACAGTTGTTGACGTAAGTGTAAGTGGCACCCAGTTTTTCCTGCCGGATATCGGCGAGGCGAAGGAGGTCCGCTTGAGGTACCCGATCCCTCCCATCCACGGCGAGGGCAGCACCGTGTACAAGGAGGTCAACGCTCTCAGGGACAGGGTCAAGGTCAATATTCCCTTGTGATGAGGTTCCGGGTCCTAGACGTACATACTTTAAGTTTGTGACGTCACACAGAACCTAAATATAGAACAGTTCCATGTCAATGGCTTCCTCAGCAATCCACCATCCCAGTTTCTCGTTTTTTTTCTCTCCTGGGAAAACTCTACATCTATTAATATCAGTATGGAATAGAAATAGTAACTCCACGTTCTTGACTCTGACCAATATTATTAACTGTCTCGGGTGAAATTCCAATGAGTACTGGCTTTTTAATAACAATAATAAACAGACAACAGACAATAATAAACAGACAACTCTGCTCATGATTAACAGTCACCTCCCCTTTTAAAAACCCTTGCGGTGCACTTTATAAAATGAACCCCATTTCGTCCACTTTTTTTTGTATTATTTCAATAGATCTTTATAAATTAGAATTATAAGTAGCTATTTTTAAAATAAATAATTAATTTTAGTATTAAAATTAAATTGTTTTTTAAACAATTGTATTGTACAAACTATGTTGGCATTTGATGTACATATTGTATGTTCACGTGAATAAATAAACTAAGAGGGTCTTAAGACAATGAAAGATAATTGTTCATGAGTTATTTCCCATTTTTTAAAATTAATGAACAACGTTAGGCCATGTTCATGAATAACAAATGAATGTGGAAGCTGCATCGAAACGCACATTTGTAATTACGTGAGTCTTGTGTGTATCTTAGCCTCTACTGAACCCTTGTGACAGATTCACAAAACCCCTGGGGTTCGAATGGTTCGATCAAACTAAACCTCTGCAATAAGTCGTACGATTTTCTTTAAGTTATCTATCTTCATGTTTCATAAGTCTATTCTTACAAGAAATAACTATCTATCAAAATATGTTGAAGTTCATGCAGTTTCATCATCATCATCATCATCATCTTTTCCAGACACAATATTAAAATGGGGTAGATGAAGTAGAGTTCTTCTGAATCAGAGAACTGGGCATATGAAGACAGCACTATTCCAGTCGACTTTACTTTCAATAACGTGAGTTAGTTACCCTTCAAAGCTGGGTGGACTCAGGGAACCTCTACCGACATGATCTCGGATTCGCACTCGAGACTTACCGGTTAGCAGTTTGGCTCTCTACCGCTAGGCCACGCCATCCCATACAGGCGATTGAATCATTTGGTTAAAAGTGTCCAATTGAGTACCGTCTACTCCCTAATATTAAGGTACTATTCTTCCAACAATAGCATCGTCTATAAAAACGGATTAAAGTGCTATTCGTACAGTTCAGAACTCAATATTCACACGTCTTGACGCACAGTAGAAATTCCTATTGGTATGTTTTAAGATGCTATTTATACAGTTTAGAATTCCTTATTCAAACGTCTTAACGTGGTACTTGAACGATTTAGAAGTCTATTTAGACGTCTTAACGTGCTATTCTTACAATTTAAAACTGTCTATTCACACGTTTTTACTATTAATACAACTATAAATTGCCTGTTCTGATTTCTCTCAAATATCAACTACCATACATCAACAGTCTTCTCTTTCACCCCTCAACTGCCTATTCTCACGTCTGCCTGTTGTCTATTCACACGCCTAAAAAAGTAGAAATACAGACGGCATCTGTCGCTGGATAAACAAAGGGCAGCTACTCGAGCTAAATAAGTCAACAACAACGGTTGGACTAGGTGCAGGGATAATCAATCATGAGAACCTACAATCATACATACATCTCGATAGGTTTGCTTTCATCTTATTAATGTATTACTCACAATTGGACAAGCAAGGTCACCAATCGCTGAAAGGATTATCGCTGTTGCGCAATTACGCCAATAGTAAAAATATGTAGAATAATAAAATTCAAAGGAATCAAATGTGGTAGTTTTAAAGTATGAAGTATATCGGAATAATGAATACAAGTTGTAAATTATGAAGTGTAAAAAAAATTAATGTATTAATATAAAGTGTATGATTTGGAAATGGCGAAGTAGAAATGAAAAATTATAAGTTTTGAGAAATAACAGAATTATAGAAAGAATATGAAGTTAGAAGCAAATAATATTGGAATAACAAAGTTTTTTTTAACACACTATTCACTGTTATCATTGTTTTAATTTTAACCTTAATATTGAGCATAGCCAAAGGTATCGACAAATAAAATCACACTTTGCTATTTACTCTCTATATGGATATTATTGTTGCTGATACATGTCTGATGTGAACGTCGGTGTTGGCAATACTTAGTGAACATCGGTTTTTTATACAATCTATTAAACATCATTTCTCCTAATACGATGTCTACAAACATCAATTTTGTTAACATAATCTATACAAACATCAGTTTAGTTAAAATAATATATACGAACATCAGTTTTTGTGAACATCGGTTTTTATACAATCTATAGAACAACATATTTCCTAATACGATGTCTACGAAAATCAGTTTTGTTAACATAATCTATACGAAAATCAGTTTTGTTAACATAATCTATACGAACATCAGTTTTGCTAATTTAATCTATACGAACATCAGTTTTGTTAATATCATCTATACGAAGATCAGTTTTGTTAAGATAATCTATTCGAACATCAGTTTTGTTAACATAATCTATACAGACATCATTTTTGTTAATATAATCTATACGAACATCAGTTTTGTTAATATCATCTATACGAAGATCAGTTTTGTTAATATCATCTATACGAAGATCAGTTTTGTTAAGATAATCTATTCGAACATCAGTTTTGTTAACATAATCTATACAGACATCATTTTTGTTAATATAATCTATAAGAGCATCAGTTTTGTTGAGATAACCTATACGAACATCAGTTTTGTTAATATAATATATTCGAGCATCAGTTTTGTTAACATAATCTATACGAACATCATTTTTGTTAACATAACCTATACGAACATCAGTTTAGTTGATACAAACTATAAGAACATCATTGTTTAAGAAAAAATTGATCGATATGAACAGAAACCAAATTTATGCTATTGATCTACACTGCATGCAGCTTACACAGCAAACACAGGATACATGTCCGATGTTTGCACTGGACGACAAAAACTCAAAGATCCCCACCAGCAGACGTCATGTTCACAGAAAACCTACACCAACATTACGTCACTGTATCGTTCGTTGTCGGATGACGTCATATTAAGGCGAAAAATCATTCCTGTTATTATTGTTTCGTTTAATGGAAATAAAGTTTCGAATACCTGCTAAATGTTTCACGTGAACAACATTAGTGTAAGAGAGGTCCAAATATTAAACACAAATTTCACAAAGCCTTTTTAAAAAGGCAGAAACGATTGACCCTATAGAAAACTGAAAGAAAATTTATTTTAAACGTTTTTGTGGAAATTGTTCAGAGTAATAGAGTCACATTTACATTGAGTTCACCGATTTCTGTGACCTCGGCATATGAAGGGATAGTGTGGTTAGCAAAATACCAAGCCGCTTTTACTTTCCCTAATGGGAGTTGTGTACCCATCATAGCTGGGTTGACTCCAGGGCCGGCGCTACCTATAAGGCGAAATAGGCGGTCGCCTAGGGCGCTATCCGTACGGGGGCGCCAAAATGGGTTGGAAAAACAAATTGAAAGTTTGAGAGGGGGGTGCAAATCAAAAGTTTGAGGGGGGGGGGTGCAAATCGGGCGCCGGGAAGGGTCGCTATGCCTCTGATAATTTGGGAACACGAAAAAAAAATTGCGGGAGGGGGGCGCTTTTGATAAGTTTTGCCTAGGGCGCTAAATAACCTGGCATCTGCACTGGTTGACTCAGGGACGTTCTGTTGACTTGAACCTGGATTTGAACTCTAGGCTTTCAGATTAGCTGTCTAGCGGTCTACTGCTAGGCCACGCCGTCCAACATTTATATAGATATAAATTTAAATTTTTGAAAAAAAAAGTGATATTGAAAATTCCATGAGTAATTATATTCATGTGTCATGGTACCTATAAAGCCTATATAAAGATTAGCATGGGTAATCCTAAAAATGTGTTGACATAGTTTAAACAAGCCTAACTCGAGGTGTTGGGATTAGTCTGACGTGTTGGGATTATACAAATCCACTCGAATCACAGATATTTTTAACAATTGCTCTACAATCTTTTTATTTACAATTTGTTTGATGAAGGCCATCGACCGAAGCGTCAGTTGTGTTTACTTTCAAAAGGCTTTAGAATTCTTCTTGGGTACAGAATCGATTTCGCCATGGTTTGATTGCTTAAACCTAACGCCACATACCGTTATATTCAACATTCATGCTATTTGAGCCAAGTACACTGAACGACTATCTGATGAAAAAAGTTATTAGAGTGCCCGCAGGAGTTGTTTCCCTGTACGTAATAAGGAAACAACTCATTTCAAACGTCATTAGTTTTTGCTAATTGGGGTGGAAGTTGACCTATATAACGACATGATCTAAACTACGTTAAGTTAATAACCATGTATATATATATATATATATATATATATATATATATATATATATATATATATATATATATATATATATATATATATATATATATATATATATATATATATATATATATATATATTCCGACCTCTTCTGCTTCACTGACAACTATTATGTCGTGTCCTCAACTTGGAAGAATCGCCTAAAGCAAACACGATAGAGTGGTGAGATAGCTCCATATGCCTCACAAATGGTCCAAATGAATAATGATGACGATATATATATATATATATATATATATATATATATATATATATATATATATATATATATATATATATATATATAGCCTACATATAACATATATATAGCCCATATATATATATATATATATATATATATATATATATATATATATATATATATATGCGTGTGTGTGTTAGGGTATGTGTTTTTATGTGTGTGTTTGTTGAAAGGAGTATGTTGGATGTGATACTGTTTCTTTGCTACAATGTTTTGTTTTGTTTTTGTAAAATAAACAATAAAACATTTCATTTGAGTAAATTATTTAAAATATTTCAACTAACACATATATTAAAAAGCTAAGTACGTTCCTGTACTGTTGTCTTTATCCGACTACGGATTAGACACGCGCCAACCAATCGATGGAGTAGCGTGTGGATCTAGTCGTGAGCAGTATAAAAATGAACATTTGAGGCAGAGTTGAGTAGAAAGCATGATAGGAACAATCATGATTGTAAGTACAAACTTAACTTGTCTGCGCTTGTCTGTTCTGTCCTTACCTTGTTCTTATTTTATTCTTTACTGAAATAGGGATAATTATGATTATGAAATGACAAACACCGTTGTTAATTATAAGTATTTTGGATTATTGAATGATAAGATAATGTTGCATATAAAAAAATAAATTTTGCATTTTGAAAACCAAACAAACAACAACGTTTGGCAAGCGTTATTTCGACCATATGTCTTTGCTCAAAATTTAAAAAAAAATTAAAATAAAAAACATTATAATATGCTTACAAAAAATATTTTTACACTTTCTATTTTGCTTAGTCTACTAAAGTTATTTGATAACTTTACCACACCGTCATGCTTAAGAGATCACCCAACTATAAAGAAAGTGTACATGTTCTTGGTTACACGAGCATAATTCTCCTACGTATCATTATAGAAACCTAAAACTGATAAGGATATTGTAGCACTAGAAGGCTCCTTTAAAATAGAAAATAGACACAGAATACTATTTGATGTAGAACACTATATTTTAATTACGAAAACATACATAAAAGAAATATTAATTGTTTTTAATTATGCATTGTTCTAAAATGCTAAGTAGAAGGTTTGGATTCGTTTCTATAAATATCCCATAGGAAAACACCGAAGGACAAAAAATAACCCACCTCTGGACATAAACCCTAGAATTTTACCGCCATCGCCCACCCCTAAACATAAACCCCCAATCCAGAACATAAAACTTCCTCCTATAATACACAACATCACCCCAGATCAACAACACCCCCCACTCCCCCCCCCCCCCCCTAAGCAAAAAAAAAAAAAACAACTCCTCAGTATTTCTACCCCCTGATACAATTAACCTGGATATCACATCCCGAGCTTTATACATAATAATATTTTATTTTATGTTTGTTTAACGCTCGTGGTTGACGCAAATGTTAATTGTTATCGTTTTTGTTGTGAGCGAGAAAA